>NC_084636.1:19847601-20147601 GCF_033978795.1 Nerophis ophidion
ATTTTCATTAAACGTTTTGCGGAAAAATATCAAAATTTTACAGATTTTTACTAAATTGTTAAGATCAACCACCTATATTAAAGTGACGATGCAAACAGTTCTGCAGAAAAATACTTTTTTTCTACAGAGTTTTTCCAATTTATTACGATCAACCAACTTTAATGAAATGACAATGCACAGAAAAATACCATTATTTTACAAATGTTTTCTGAATTATTAAAATCAGGGGTCTCAAACTCAGTTTACCGGGGGCCACAGTAACTATGAACAAAGTGGCTTCAACTTCTTACCAATCTGGAATTATCCTTGACATTCTACATGGGAGTCATTGACCGGATAAGCAATTTTAGGGAGTTCCCTAAAGGCGGTGCCATTGACGTCCTCAAGAACCTATCATCAATTCAGCACATTTTCCGGGGTGTAGTGCAAAGCTTCGATGGACATACTGTACTGGCTGAAAGACATACTTTATCAACAGCTATACAGATCACACTGATGGTGACTGTGCAAACACATTTTACACTGTTACAAATATGCGCCACATTGTGAACTTACATCAAAGAAGAATGACAAACACATTTCGGGAGAACATCTTCACCGTAACACAAAATAAACACAAAAGAACAAATACCCAGAATGCCAAGCAGCTACTCTTCAGGGCTACACCCCCCCCCCCCACCACCCCACATCACCGCCCCCCTCCGTGCGTCGGAGGTGGGCGTGGTTTGGTGGTTGCAGGGGTGCAGCCCTGAAGAGTAGCGCTGCTTGGCATTCTGAGTATTTATTCTTTTGTGTTTATTTTGTGTTAAGGTGAAAATGTTCTCCCGAAATGTGTTTGTCATTCTTTTTTCATGTGGGTTCACAATGTGGCGCATATTTGTAACAGTGTTAAACTTGTTTGCACGGCCACCGTCAGTGTGACTTGTATGACTGTTGGCTGTGATCAAGTCTTGCAGTCACCATTGTGTGTCATATTACAGAGAATTATATCAAATTGTTAGTATGAACACGAACCTCTAATAACAGGTAACAAATATTTTTCAACTTGAATATAAAAATACACAAGAATATTAAAAAAATAAGATTTTGCTTAAAATTACATATCAAACTTTTAGATCAAATACAATTTGATAGACCTTTATATAACAAGCTACATATTAAATGAAAGTGAATCACTGTAATTTTACATGAATTTGAAAGTAATTTGAGAAAACAGAAAATGATATGTATTATTAATATGGTATTTTTCTGTAAAAAAAAAAATATATATACATAGTTTGTCATTACTGGCATATTACTTAAGATATCAGGCAGTTTGTTTATTTACAGATAATGTCTTCAATTGTACAGTTTTATAACCTATGTAATAAAAATTTAAAATTTACAGTAGAAATTTTGAGTAAATTAACCATAAAAATAGGATTTTTTACAGTGTGTATATATATATATATATACATATATATATATATATATATATATTTAGAGTAAATTAACCATAAAATAGGATTTTATATATATATATATATATATATACATATATATATACATATATATATATATATATATATATATATATATATATATATATATATATTAATAAATTGTGGCCAAAGGGGGTGCATTTCAATTTGGTGTTATTACATATGTTGGCCAGAGGGGAGCACTTCAAATTTTTACACACACTTGTTATTTTATATGTTGACCAGAGGGGGAGTGCTTTAAAACCGACACACAATCAGTTTGAAAAGTCCCTCCTTTTAGGGACCACCCTAATTTTGATAGATTTCACCAACAGGGGTGCAAATGAGACATTCTCTATTAGATACAATGGTTTTCCGGATTGGGACCATGATTTCGGTCCTGACTTGTTCACCGGTCCTCCTATGGGAGGTACTTTTCCTTGTTTGATGTCTCAAGAAGGAAAGAAATACAAGAACACACACGCACACACACACACACACACGCACACGCACACACACACACACGCACACACACACACACACAGTTTTGAATCACTGAAGGGACTGCTTGCAGAGTCCAATAATCTCGCTGTGTTGGTGAATACTTGTACCCCATTCATTAAACAAAGATAATCCCTGCCAAACTAGCTCCAGGCCACGCAAAAAACGGTATTGTGATTTTTGAGTGTGTGTGCACGCGCGTGCGTGTGTATGCGCGTGCGTGTGCACGAGTGTGTCTGCATGTGCGTGTGTGTGTGCGAGTGCGTGCGTGTGCGTGAGTGTGTCTGCATGTGCGTGTGTGTGTGCGAGTGCGCGCGCGCGCGTGTGTGTGAGTGTGCGTGTGTGTGTGCGTGTGTGTGTGTGTGTGTGTGTGTGTTTCTACTAGAGTTCGAAGCCCTCACAAGCATTTGAATATTCATATACGCCGATGCGCTGTTTTTCCAGACATTACTTTCTTCTGGAGTCTGATTGGATTATTACTATTATTATTTTTACTAATTTGAGACCGTTTTTTCAGTCTATAATCGACAAAACTGTACAATTCTGTTCTCTATGCAACATTGATTTTTCTAAAACAAACCCGACTTTTTTTCATGCGCTACGCTAACCTGTGGCGGCTGCAGCAGCGGGAGAGCACATAGCTGGGGAGGGAAAAGTAGGCCGAGGCTGGGTTGGGTGAAGCGGCCATCAGGGTGCAGGACAGCGGAAACATGCTGCTACATATGTCGGGTCAAGCAGAGGCTTTTGTTGTCACGTTAAAAGGGTGTTAAAAACTACTCATCTGTTGCGTGGCTCAATGGAACGACAGCCTGCGGTGCAGTTGTGTGTGTGCATATCGGCCTAATGAATAGGTGCGCTCAGTCACTTTTATTACGCAGGGGGCATTTTTTAATTGGCCCTGCACGAATAATCACTGATGAAGAACCTTTGAAAAGACTGCATTAGGGTAAAGATTAAAATTATTGAATTGGCTTAATTATTAAAATAGGTAAATGTTTGTTTTTTAAGTATACTAAATATTTAAAATAAATAAAATAGCTTTACGTAGACTTGCAGCGTGAAATAAAATAAAATAAAAGATAAATATTGTCGCATAGACTATAACTGCATATGAGCGATTTTTAGGCCCGATGTCGTTTTTCAAATTATAAACTATTGTGGAATTAACATATTTTTGCAAAAGGCACATTTTTTGTACGGTGTACGTCAGGGATGACCAAACGTTTTACCACTGAGGGTCACACATTGAATATGTTGTAATTTTCGAAACAATAATATATATATATATATATATATATATATATATATATATATATATATATATATATATATATATATATATATATATATATGTTCATCTAAATTACAAATAAAATTACAAATATAATATATTAATGGGAGTTGTTTTTGTTAGCATGTGTTTCTGTGTTGGACCGTGTACTAATTATAGTACACGATCATAGCACAGATAAAACATATACTGCACCAGCCTAACCATTAGGTGAAGGATTCCATTAAACAGTGCATATTGTTGTATTTTGAAAAGTTTTATATTCAAGTATATTCATTCGCAGGCTGCAGCTTGCATTCATCAATGCGTCCAGGCACATAATTACTTTGAATGTCAAAAAGATGTCGTTTTAATATCGTCTCCATTAGCCTGTTGGCTGGGTAATTAAGGTGCAGATGACAGCGGCGAGGAAACAGATGGCATTTGCTTACAGTGATTCGGGAAGTAAACAAAGAGGAGGGGACGCGGAGGCCATTTTCTTCTTTCTTTTCCTCCTCCCTCATGTGCACTTTTTCATCCAGCTCCTCACTGTTGTTCACTTTTTTTTTTCTAAAGTCATGTTTCCCATAAGACCTCACAATGAAGCTAGAAACACATTTTCGTTCCCATCTTTAAAGATTCTCATTGAGCTGCGTGGGGAGTAAACAGGTGAGTGAGCAGGTGCTGAGGCGGAGGTGCCCTTTTTGAGCCTCTCTTTGCGCGCATGGATTTGATCCGTTTGTCCTAAATGCTCTATTATATTTGCCGTTTAAACATATATCCCAATAAAACAATAAATTTTTTATTCCAACATTTTTCGTACACCTGGAAAATTTGCAAATCATATCGTACTTTTATTTTTCTCCCCACAATAATGTTTGTAAGGAACATTGTGGGGAAAGTATGTTTTTCTGGCTTTTATTGAAAAAACAACAACAACAACCCAATACACACACACACACACACACACACACATATATATATATATATATATATGTCCAGGGTGTACCCCGCCTTCCGCCCGATTGTAGCTGAGATAGGCCCCCCGCGACCCCAAAAGGGAATAAGCGGTAGTAAATGGATGGATGGATATATATATATATATATCCATCTCCATCCATTTCCTACCGCCTATTTCCTTTATATATATATATATATATATATAAATATATATATATATATATAAGTATATTATATATATATATATATATATATATATATATATATATATATATATATATATATATATATATATATATATATATATATACTTATATATATATATATATAGTCAAAAAGTTTGGTACAGTGTACATTTGCCAGTTGTATATAGATAATTTAGGGATGGTTGTAATGTGTGGCTTCAAAATTGAACAATAAATTATAATACAATATTGTCAATATTTGTTATTTTTTTGCTAAAAATGTACTGTGTAATTACATATTTTCTATACAAATTCACTTCACAATATTTTACTCCTAATCTAATGAGACAGTATTTGCAGTCAAATGTTTTCACCGTATTAATATATTCAAAATATAAGTTGCGATACAAAAAAAAAAGATTAATACATTTTCCAAAATAATAAAAATGAATAATATATTTCAAATGCAAATATAGGCAGTAAGATTGTAATTTAGATTTTGCTGAAAACCATGAATTCGGTTTCAGTCATAAGTCTGTGCCTCTGCCAACATCTTCCTGTGGTCCCCGTGTTGACCAAAGAAAATAATTCATGTATTATAATTTCACATTTGAGCGCCAAAATAACACCGATAAATGAAGCGTCTATAATGCTGCTGCTGCTGCTGCTTGGTGTGTTCTTGGAGAGAGAGGCTGCGACTTTGGAAGAGTTGAAGGTAAGAAAAACGATTTAATTTCAGTGAAAATTACCCAACATAAAATAATGATTAAAAAACAAACATTAGAAGAGCATTACAAAAAATGCATTATATGCTTCATGCGTGTCATGCAAAATCTATGTATGGAACGAATAAAACAAAGTATTTGCTGTGCATAGCACAGATCTATTATTCAACAATAATAGTAATAATAATAAAAAAATTACAGAATTGTAATCATTTTACAACTTTGTCATCAAGAATCAATCAGCTTGAATGAATACAGCATATGATATCTATCTATCTATCTATCTATCTATCTATCTATCTATCTATCTATCTATTTATCTATCTATCTATCTATCTATCTATCTATCTATCTATCTATCTATCTATCTATCTATCTATCTATCTATCTATCTATCTATCTATCTGTCTGTCTGTCTGTCTGTCTGTCTGTCTGTCTGTCTGTCTGTCTGTCTGTCTATCTATCTATCTATCTATCTATCTATCTATCTATCTATCTATTTATCCATCTATCTATCTATTTATAAAATAAATGATAAATTGGTTGTACTTGTATAGCGCTTTTCTACCTTCGGAGCGCTTTGACACTACTTCCACATTTACCCATTCACACACACATTCACACACTGATGGAGGGAGCTGCCATGCAAGGCGCTAACCCGCACCCATCAGGAACAAGGGTGAAGTGTCTTGCTCAAGGACATAACGGACGTGACGAGGTTGGTACTAGGTGAGGATTGAACGAGGGACCCTCGAGTTGCGCACGGCCACTCTCCCACCTCGCCACGCCGTCCCTTGTGTATATATATAAATCTATCTATCTATCTATCTATCTATCTATCTATCTATCTATCTATCTATCTATCTATCTATCTATCTATCTATCTATCTATCTATCTATCTATCTATCTATCCATCTATCCATCTATCTATCTATCTATCTATCTATCTATCTATCTATCTATCTATCTATCTATCTATCTATCTATCTATCATCATCTATCTATCTATCTATCTATCTATCTATCTATCTATCTATCTATCTATCTATCTATCTATCTATCTATCTATCTATCTATCTATCTATCTATGTCCGTCCGTCGGTCTATCTGTCTGTCTGTCTGTCGAGATCCGTCTGTCTCTGTCTTCGTGTGTGCGTGTGTGTGTGTGTGTGTGTGTGTATGTGTGCGTGCGTGCGTGCGTGCGTTTGTGTGTGTGTGCGCGCGGGCATACACTAATACATCTAAAGTTGAGTTTGGTGGTAACTCCTTTTCAGATCCTCAACACTTAATATTTTGGAGTTGCTGCTGCCACAGGGGTACGTGGGGTGTGGTGGGGGTGGGTGGAATGAAATAATAGGAAAAAAGAAAGTAAGAAGAAGAACTCAGGTAGACACAGTTGAAAAATGAAGCAAGCCAATCAGATCGCTCCTTTCCCCTTTCGGCCAATGATAGGCGCCACATTGTTGTCAAATTTGTCTAATGAAAATGTGACAGCAACAATAGTGAAGGAGGAAGAGAACGCTCTGTAGCCACTGACGATCTTTGGAGGAAGTTAGTGTCTCGGGCGGTGTCCAAACGTCATACACGCTTTGTCTTTCAGGATTTGCTTCTTTACTTTTTTGGATTTGAAACTCAACACGTTTTTGCTGGATATGTCGGCAAAGTAGAAGTGGTCCTCTCAAAAACACTTCCTCATCTTGTGTTCACTTCCAGTATACTGATCACCAAAATGGATCTCAGATCGGAACTGCCCAGCGCCTCCTCCGCCTCCCAGGTCCACCCCGCTGCAGCGGCGGCAGCAGCGGCCGCGGCGGCAGTCTCCATCCCGGTCTCCATGGCAGGGAACCTCCTCCGGGGTCCCCCTCTGCTGCTCCGCGCTGCCGACAAATACCCCCGCACACCTAAGTGCGCCCGCTGCAGAAACCACGGCGTGGTGTCGGCGCTGAAGGGCCACAAGCGCTACTGTCGTTGGAAGGACTGCATGTGCGCCAAGTGCACGCTAATAGCCGAAAGGCAGCGCGTCATGGCGGCCCAGGTGGCGCTCAGAAGGCAGCAAGCGCAGGAGGAGAACGAAGCCCGGGAGCTGCAGCTGCTTTACGGCACCGCAGAGGGCCTGGCCCTGGCTGCCGCGAACGGCATCATTCCTCCGAGGCCCAGCTATGAGGTGTTTGGCTCTGTTAACAGCGAAACAAGCAATTCTGGTGAGGACAAAAACTACTTTATTTACCAATTTATGTGTAGTCTGTTTGACTTGCATCTATAATCAACATACATTCATAATAGATATTTTGATGTGGTCCTTTTCATTTCATCTTCATTTGCCCTCGGGGATTAATAACTTCTGACTCTGATTCTGATTAGTAGGGACAAGCGGTAGGAAAACGGATGGATATTTCCACCTGCATAATTAAAAAAATGGTGACTTCCCTGTATTTTATGAAAATGTCATTTCAACATTTTTATTGTTCAATATTGTAAGCTAAATATTTTTTCCACAGGGTAATATGCTCAGTTTTTGTTATTGTAATTTAATTTTTGTTTGTCATTTGCAATGGTTCAAGAAATAGAGCTGATTGTATATTTTGAAAACAGGAGCCCCAATTGCCCAAATTAAAGTTATAGCAAAACATGTTGAATTAATACACAATAAAACAATATCTGCTTAGTCATAATTTTTAAACAGCAAAAAAAAAAAAAAAAGCATATTACTTACTATTTATTACACGTCAATAGAGCTCTTATATTGGTCCTATTGAATTTGTAGGTACAACTTTGACAGTTTTTGGCTTTATTTGTAATATTTTGATATTAAGCTAATATTGTGAATATTGGAACATCACTTTAGAAATATTGACCGCAGTCACATTAGTAAATTCATTATACATATTTTATTCAAACATTCTACATGTACCTCTATGGAGATTGAGGGGTCATTGGACCTTTCTGAGAGCTAATATATTTGTTATATATTTGTTATGTAAAAATGTTTTTTTTGGAAATCCGAAATTCAGCCACAACGATCAACATATTACGTGTAATCAATAACTAGCTTTGTACAGCTCAACTCTAGTGTTAAGGTGAGCCTAACAGCATTGGACCTTTTAGACCTCTTATCCATAGATTTTGTTTTTGCCAACAGATTCAAGCGTCCAGAAGTTCGAGTTATTTCCCAAGGGCCAGCTTTCCGATCCTTTTCCGCAGCAGCCAGGTGGAAAACCGACTGAGAGTGACTCAACCCCAGGAATCTCTTCCCCAGACGGCCGTCACATAGGCTCTGGCTCTGAGAACGGAGACAGTGAATCCTTCATAAACTCCCCTGTAGCCAAACCTTTAAAAGACGACGAGGAGAATCCAGAATCCATCAGTTCTCTTGGTTCAGACTCCGGTTCCGAGACTGACAAAGATGAACAGGAGCCTTCCCCATCTTCCGCAGCCTCCAGGCACATGCACGCCATCGACATTCTGACTCGGGTGTTCCCAAGCCACAAACGAAGCGTGCTGGAGCTCGTCTTGCAAGGCTGCGGGAAAGATGTGGTGCAAGCAATTGAACACATCCTCAACAACGGCGGTTCCAATGGAGGTAGTTCTGCTCAAGGTGCCAGCAAGAGGCCTGAGGAGACATGGAGTGGAGACCGACTGCTACAGCAGCAGCTGCAACCTTCACCCACCTCATCTGCAACAGCCCCGACACGACCTATGCTTCCCGGAGCCATGTCACTCAGTAACCGCTCGGCCTTCTCGCCCCTTCAGCCCAATGTCCCTCCCTTTGGAGCCGACCCAGGCACCTATCCGCTGAGCACCCACCTGGGACTCAACCCTCTGCGTCTGGCTTATTCCGCTCACAGCCGGGGTCTGGCCTTCATGGCCCCCTACTCTACCACCGGGCTCATGCCCACTCTGGGCTTCAGACCACCAATGGACTATGCCTTCAGCGACCTGATCCGAGACAGGACAATGCTGCATAAGGAGCAAGGCTATGCCGGTGGTCTTTATGGGCCTCTTGTCAACAACACACAGGAAAAACAGTAACGACATTTGAGCACACACTCACATTGTACACGTGCACACATTTCATTGTGATTGCAGCCACATGTGTTTGAATGTTGGCAAAACATGTCATGTGCTTTGGCTGCAGGCAAAATTAAAAAAATATGGCTTGGAGTGAAAATTACATAATTTTTGCCTTTTACATTGGGAAAGTTTACAGCATGAGTCTTTATTTAAAAAAAAAGTGGTTTAAAAAACAAAATCAGCAAATCACTGACTTCCTTTTTCACAACAAAAAATTATAATAACCCTGTAAAAGTTTAAATAATTGATGTGTAAAAAACACCTTCATCATCATGTTTGTATGTATGTATTATTATTATATTATTATTTTACCGTTATGTTTCTGTATTTATGTATTTTTCCAACAGCTTGTAATGCTCTGTTAATATCTTACTTTTCATTTAATGCACTTATCACCAATATTTTGTGACAGAAGTGCTGCAAATCCTCTTTCTAATGGTACAAAAACAAGCTGTGTCGTCACATCGTATGAATATGCTGGAAATAAATGTTTTTTTTTTAAAAAACGGAACTGAACCTCTTCTTCATAATATTGTATTATCTCCACACAAAAAATCATATATTTATTCTCATATTTATTGTTGGTGCATGTGTGTGAAAAGTATTCACACCTGCAGTTCTACATTCTTTGTGCATGTGAAAAAGTTTGAAAGTGCATTCTGTACGAAAAATGTATCTTTTTTGTATTGTAAATCTTATATAGGAATGTTTTCTTCAACACCCATTCTCAAATGGTTACTACTTCAAAGTTTCTCGACCAATTAAAAAAAATTAGAACACAAACTGAGACAAAAACACATGACAATGCAAAAACCTTTAATATGTTTACTATCCATCCATTCTTTTTACATACTGAACAATATCACTATATATTCTGGAGCCTTTAAATGATTATTGATATCTACGCAGTGGGTTACTTATTTGCTCTTAAAAAGTTTACTGGAGTAAGTGTGTATATAGGGTTGAACCAGATTACATGCAAAAATTGGCCTGCATGAAATCAGAATTAAAACCAGTTCATTGAAATTAAGACCAAGTTATTGAAATACTGTATTGAAAAATGGACGAATGGGAATTTTATTGTAAAACAGAACATATACATATACATATACAGTATCTGCATAGTATATGGACGTTTTTTGGTAATATAGTTATCCGTTGTTAAATTAATTTGATGTAGAAATAATCAAAACAAATCACATTTGATGAAGGTATAAAAAATGTTGTTAATAAAATCAAATTATCACTAAAAAAATACTGCATGGTCCAGTACTTTAGCCAACTGAGTTGTAACACCGCAACATGTTTTCTATGTATTATTTTAATTAAAAGTTTATAAAAAAAAAATTAACCTTTCTGAACCACTTATGAATGTTTGCCACATACACCATGCAGAAGGCAACAATTTATTTCGCAGGATTTCGACACCGCAGTCTTCCTTAACACTTATTATCTTTTCCAGCTTAATCTTCTCATTTGTCGTTGACAGGTCACCGTAACCCGACAACACCTGCTGTCCTGAGGGCCACGCTGAAGCAGCAGAATCGGTGCTGTCAAATGTTTTGTATTTTTTCTTATATATGGATATTGTTCAGTACAGAACAGTACTGGGTTTATATGTATTTATGAAAGCCTGCCCTACAAAACCGTTTGTCTTTTTTATCTCTTAATTTTCTACTCCACTTTGTATATTTTTATTTAACTTCTTATTTTTTTTTTTTTTTACTTTTTACTGGAATTCTCAATTTTTTCTATCTATTTTTTTCGTCGCTCTCTTGTCATGACTGATCATCTTCCCTTGAGAAGAGTATCTTTGATAGACAAGCTACTGGGCCAATCAGTAGCCACCATCTCTGACGCTGTTGTGTGGTGTTCTGTCAAATATAGCAGCTTCCTCCAAAAAAATAAACCAGTTGCATATCCAAATTTAAAGTTGCATTTTTTTTACTTGACTGCGTAATTCAATAAACTCTACTAGAGTTTAATGAATTACGCAGTCAAGTAAGAAAAAATGCAACTTTAAATTTCGGAACGCCGTAAAAGTGCTATTTTTTACCTCAATGTTGGAAGGAATTATGTCACCGTACAGAATAGACAAGCAGCCATTCTAGGTTGATCCAGGTTTATACCGTTTTTTGTTTTGGTTTGTTTCCTATTTCTGCAAATAATGGTAAAAATAACCACAATAAATACTATTTTAATGCCTACTGAAGAGGAAACAAACGGCCCCACATCCAGATCTGATGTACGGCCTTCTGCTGACTCCTGTTGGCTAATTGCATATACTGCAGTCCTGCAGGAGTGCAGCGTTGAAGCACGCAGCGCTGCAGAACAAACACGTGAACGGATGCAAAGTGGACATAAGAAACTTTTTCAAGAAAGTAAGTATTCATCACTGCTTGCAGAGGTGTGGACTTGAGTCACATGACTTGGACTCGAGTCAGACTCGAGTCATGAATTTGATGACTTTAGACTCGACTTGACAAAATGTAAAAATACTTGCAACTCGATTTAGACTTAACATCAATGACTTGTGACTTCACTTGGACTTGGGCCCTCTGACTAGACATGACTTGCTACTTTACCCATAACCCAAAAGTTATTCCGTATCTTCCATTGTGTACGCGTGTGGCTGTCAGCGCGTTTCTGCAGGATTGTCAGCGCAACATCCAATCAAATTACATCCACGTTATTTTCGTCCCACAGTATTTATCCAATCAATTTACAGGAAGACCAACGAAGGAAAGCTCTCAAACAACGCACAGTGATTAAAAATGATGCCAAAAATATTTTCATTCGGGTAGTAAAACTACGATTTGGTCTACAAAAAAGGAATTCCAGTATGCAAAACATGCGGTTCGTAGATTACAGACGGCGACGCAACAACTTCCAACTTCGTTTGACATTTGAAGTTGCACAAAAAACGGTAAGTTTTGAATGTAAGCTAACGTTTATTGGCTGAGTAACGTAACTTTTATTTGCTGTGCACTCAAAAAATGACTGGATGATTGGATGAACTCAATTAAAATGAGGGCAGGATTTCCATCCAACAAATATATGTTGCCCCAACTCAAAATTAGTACATTCTCCATCCATCCATCCATTTTCTACCGCTTATTCCCTTTCGGGGTCACGGGGGGCGCTGGCGCCTATCTCAGCTACAATCGGGCGGAAGGCGGGGTACACCCTGGACAAGTCGCCACCTCATCGCAGGGCCAACACAGATAGACAGACAACATTCACACTCACATTCACACACTCTCACAATACAATAAAAATAGTTAATCCAACTAATTTTTAGCAAATAAAGCCAAACTAAAATTATTGCAATAACTAAACAAAATCTATTTACATTTGTCAGACAATTTTTTTTTTACAAATACAGCTAAAATGTAATTATTTTGGTTACTAAGTGAAATTGATTCAAAATTGATTGGAAATTAAGCAATTTTATGGCATCACCCTTGATGCCATAAAAACACAACAGTCAAAACCTGGTTGGTACTTTTAATGTAGAATAATCCTTTTTTCAACAATCTTAAATACAACACCACAAGATGTCAAAGTTACTTGCAAACACAAATCAAAATGTTGCGTTTGAGTGAAAACAAAACATCAAGAAGACAATTTTACATAAAGATGTCAGATTTGCGTACCAACACAGACCAATAACTAAGTTTTATATAAACAAAGATGTCAAATGTACTTGATACAAAGCACACAGAACTCAGTCTTAGATATAAAACACCATGAAACAGTTTTACCTTTTCTTAAATAACTCGAGGTAAACTTTTGCGAGAAATGGTTCTCCAAAATAGAGAACCATTAGGAAGTGGTGTAAAATCAGGGACGTGCACATGATTATTTCTATAATCATGTGTATGTCCCTGATTTTACATAAGGGGATCAAAGTCAGAAAAGAGCAGGACATTTTTTTGGTCCTTTACACAATATAGAAATTAATGTAAAATTAAATTTGCTAATAGGAAGCTAACTACTTAGCTCTGTGTCCTTTGTAGGTAAAAGTGATTGCCATTTCTTTTGTGTCAACAAATTATTGTCATAATGAGTTAATTCACATTATCATAGGCTTGGAAGACATGAAAAGCAACAAAACACTGGTTTATTATTAGGCCATTTATTGTTAAAGATAAGCACTTTAAAATTGAACAATGAACAGTGCAACATGAACTTTGAAAAAAAATATACAAAAATAAATAATCAAATGGAAAAAACTTCAATGTGAAAATCTGTCCTTCTTTCCTTAAATTGATGAAAACACCATCAAGTTGTGACTTATGGTGTTTCTCACTTAATGCTCAGACTAAACAACTGAAACGCAATACAGGGCCAAAAATATGGACCAGGGGCCAGTAGAGGGCTGTAAAATGGAGGCCACCCATACCCAAATATGCTCATCAATGTAAATTCAGGGCTTCCATGAAATGCTGTGAAATCAGTGCATGCAAGTTAAAAGTTGTTTGTGCACCTTATGATGATTAGAAAAGGAAGAAAGCCAAACCTTTTGGGGGCCTTAAAGCAGCAACCTTCTGGGGGCCATGTCCCTGTAGATGTTGATCACATCATTGTGATTTAGCACCCCTCTGTCACAGCAATCCAGCCTCCATCTTGGATCATCTAGGCTGCTTCAGCACGAGCCACAACTGTCTGCAATACAACATACTACCACTACAGCACTAAAGCTTCAACCAGCAATGACTCCTACATCAGGTAGAACTACACACTGACGCAGTCTTTGCCTTCAACTGTGACATCTGCATGGGCCCCGCCTCCCCTCACTACGCTGAATGTTTCTATGCTGCAGCCTACACATCAAGCGTCACAAATAGTGAGTTATGCCAGCACACAGACATCAGCTACATCAGGCTACTCGTCTAACCAGCCTACCACAGTGACGGTTAACAATGTACAGGACAGAGTGCCATTAGCTGCACAACTACAATACCTGCCCATGCAGACAA
The DNA here is from genome assembly GCF_033978795.1 of Nerophis ophidion. Lineage (NCBI taxonomy): Eukaryota > Metazoa > Chordata > Actinopteri > Syngnathiformes > Syngnathidae > Nerophis > Nerophis ophidion. Next base: position 19,861,757 of record NC_084636.1, read on the forward strand.
CACCAATAAATCAGCAATACACCCCACTCCCGTCTGCACAGCCAGTGTGGCAGTACACCACACACCCGTCTGCACACCCCATGCAGCAACACGCTCAACTAATGTTTACACAACCAACCTATCAACCCCCCCAAATAGCAACAGCGCCATATTCTGAGCCACATCTACCTATTGCGGCTGGCACTCAGCAAGTTATCAATACATCACCCTACAGTGCTGCCACTCCCCTGGGGACTATTTATCAGCCTCCATCGACCATCGCTACACAGCCATTAAACCAGTCATAACTGCCACCACAGAACAAACATCTGCAACTCTACCAGCCTGTGTCTTTGCCGTCAACTCAGCCAGCATATCAACCCTGCTGGTTTCCCCTGCAACAGCCCTCATCAGCTCAACAGGTTCAGTATATCCCCCAGTCTCAGTATACAACACTGCAGGTACCTTACACTGCCCAGCCCCCCACACAGCCTGTTCCAGTACCTGAACTGCCTAAGTTAGTGCATGACAGTGAGAGAGAGTTTGCTGACTTAAAAATGGTGTTAGATCACCTGCTCAATCCACACACTGAACTTTCTGAACATTACAAATACCGTGTGCTTATGGAACACTTGATCCTGGATGAAGCCAAGCATGCAGACATTATGTGCAGCCGTACAACGCCGCCATGCAGGCTTTGCAGAGATAATATGGGCAGCCACATCAGTTGGTACAAAGTGAGATTGCAGCTATCCTGAACTCCCCTGATCTCAAATCAGGAGACCCCAAAGCCTTCCAGAGCTTCGCCCTCAACGTTGACTTGCTGGTGGGAATGCTAACTTCATTGGAAGGGCCTAATGGGATGGAAGTGATGTCTACTGGCCATGTTGACCGGCTACTTAGCAAACTCTCTAGACACCTGAGAGACAACTTTGTGGAGCATCTGCAGATTCAAGGGCGCCTCAGCACCAGCAGCCTGAACCCATATAACCTCAGAGACCTAGCAGAGTGGCTCAAAGTGAAGGCAGAAGCTCAAAGGCTGTCCGCGAAATGGCACAGCGCCATCGAGCTGAAGGAGCACAGCTTGCCAAGAGAGACAGACCTGTCCCTACTTCCCGGCCTCGGACTCAGCCTGTTTCTGTGTATCACGGCGCAGACCAGCCGAAATCAGCTGAAACGCCTCGGCCAGCAGCCAAGCAACAAAGGTATAAAATGATATGTCTTTTCTGCAAGAGTACCGAGCACTACTTGTCGCAGTGTCCAGACATTATTCAACGCTCATCACAGGAAATTGAGAAGTGGATAGCAGACGGAAAGCGCTGTCGTAACTGTGGCCGTACTAACCACGATGAAGGGAGCTGCACGTTAAAGAAACCCTGTAGTGAGTGTCAGGAGATCCACCTGAGAGTGCTGCATGACATCACCAGGCCGGGCTCCCACGTCTACCTCATCACACCCAAAGAAAGCACCTCAGCAGCTAACTCGATGCAAGGAGGGAAAGTATACCTCAAAGTTGTTCCAATTATCATCAGCCATGGGACCAGATCATTGCAGACCTATGCAATTCTCGATGATGGAGCTGAACGCACCATAATACTTCCAGCTGCAGTTAGAGACCTGAAGCTAAGAGGCAGAACAGAGTCCCTCACCCTGCGGACTGTTCATCAGGATGTGGTTCACCTCACTGGAGCATCAGTTGACTTTCATGTAGCTTCTCCAGCATCACCATCAGAGCAGCATTTGGTTGAGAGGGCCTACACAGCAGGTCGACTTACCCTGACAGAGCAATCCTATCCAATAGCAGCGCTCCAGAGACGCTACCGCCACCTGAGAAGATTACAACTGCAGAGCTTCAACAAGGTGCAACCATTGCTGCTCCTTGGTGCAGATTACACTCACCTGATCACTGCTACAGAACCTGTTAGATTTGGCCCAAAGGGAGGACCCGTAGCTATCCATACAGCACTCGGCTGGACGCTCCAGGGCCCAGATGGTTCACAGTTCCCCGCTGCATCATGTTACTACACCGCCTTCAAGCCTACACCAGATGACATCTACCAACAAGTCGAACGCCTCTGGCAGCTTGATGTGCTCCCATTCCGTAGTGAGCGGCTAGCAGTACGGTCTCGCCTGGACCAGGAAGCGGTGAGCGTCTTGGAAGCACGCACTAAGAGAGTGAAGGTTGGTGACACACTCCGCTACACTACACCTCTGCCCCGGGTAAAAGGTGCACCACCACTGAAAGCAGATGTTGAAGCCGTGATGCCAAAGTTATGCAGTACAGAGAGACGACTGCTTAAAGACCCTGTCAAAGCTAAAATATATGAAGCAGAGATCCAGAAGCTTATAGATGGTGGGTGTGTCACAAAACTCCAGGGGGGAGAGGGAAACAGCTCCAGTGAGTCATGGTTCATACCTCATCACCTCGTCCATCATAATGGCAAACATCGCCTTGTCTTTGACTGCTCCTTTAATCATGGTGGTCTCTCTCTTAATGAGCAGCCTTTCCCAGGTCCAACCCTTGGCCCATCCCTCATCGGGGTCCTCCTGCGATTCCGCCAGCACGCTGTCGCCATCAGTGGAGATATCCGAGCCATGTTCCACCAAGTTCGGTTGCTACCAGAGGACCAGCCGTTGTTGAGGTTTGTTTGGAGAAACCTGCAAAGGGAGAAACAGCCTGACGTATATCAATGGCAGGTGTTGCCATTTGGTACCATGAACAGCCCGTGTTGTGCAACATTTGCTCTGCAAAATCATGTCAAGGAATGTGCTGCAGGAAATGAAGATGTCCTGCAATCCATCGAACAGTCTTTCTACGTGGACAACTGTCTGCAGAGCCTGTCGACGACGGAGTCAGCCAAGCTCCTGGTGGACAAGATGCGACGATGTCTGGCCTCAGGAGGATTTGAGATTCGACAGTGGGCTTCTCATGTGTTGTCTCCCACTTGCCTTCCATTGCCCGATCTGAAAGCACTGAGCTGTGGCTGGCCGAGAAGAGCAACGATCTACAGGAACCGGCCCTTGGTCTGCGGTGGTATTGTCCATCTGATCGGCTCGGTTTCAAACCAAAGCCTCCAGAGAGTGAGACCCCTATTATGCGGTACATCTATAAGGTACTTGCCCGCCAGTATGATCCGATCTGGATCATTATACCGTACACTACATGGGCCAAGATTCTTGTCTAGAGGCTGTGGGGAAAGAAGAGGAGCTGGGACGACCCGAACCTCCCTCCTGACATCCTCCAGGCTTGGTCCAGCTGGGAGAGAGAACTCCCCGAGCTGGCCAACATCTCCATCCCTCGAACCTATGCACCATTGGAGCTTGCTACCGACACCACAGAGTACTCTCTCCACGTCTTCTGTGACTCCTCTGAGTGGCATATCTCACCATAAATACTAATGACACTGTCTATGTCTCATTTGTGATGGCAAGGTCTAGGGTGGCCCCAAAACGCCAACAGTCAATGCCACGGTTTGAGCTCTGTGCAGCGCTGACAGGAGCCCAGCTGTCCTCCCTCATTCACAAAGAGCTCACCTTGTGTTGCCAGACCTTCTCACGGACTGACTCCACGACAGTTCTCACCTGGCTGACATCTCAGTCATGCAGGTTCAAGGTTTTCGTGGGAACCCGGGTTTCTGAGATCCAGGAGCTTACTGCCTCACACAACTCTCCAGTTGTGTGAGGCAGCTAACAATCCGGCAGACGATCTCACCCGTGGCAAGACGTTAGCTGAGCTGGTTGCGACGAATCGTTGGATCCAGGGACCAGCATTCCTTCGCCGTCCACAGGATGAATGGCCATCATGTCCTAGCATCACGGAGCCACAGGACAGCGGTGAGTTAAAACAAAGTGTTTTTTGTGCTCTCACACAGACCAGCTCACCACCCAAGATACCAGATCTCACCCGGTTCAGTACTTGGTCAAGGGCACGCAACAGTCTCTTCATGGGGCGGCAGCCGCCCCTGCTTCACCTCTGTGCGATCTAAGAGATGCTGAGGTCCACCTGCTCAAAACCAGTCAAGCAGACTGCTTCTCTGAAGAAATCCGATGCCTCAGAGCCGGCAAGCCTGTGCCACCCAGCAGCAGGCTGCGTACGCTAGCCCCAGAATTAGACCCTACATTGGGTCTTATACGGGTTGGAGGACGCCTGCCCCGTTTAGACAGCTCTAGCCCCACTGACATTCATCCAATATTGTTAGATCCCCGTCATGCAGTCACCACACTCCTCATTAAAGAGATGGATGCTCAACTACACCACCCTGGACCTGATAGAGTGTTTGCAGAGATGAGGCGCTACTACTGGGTTCTGCGAGGAAGGCAGGCTATCAAAAAGTACCAGAGAGCTTGTGCTGATTGCATGAAGTGGAGAGGGAAGCCAGTGGTGCCGAGAATGGCAGACCTGCCCTCAGCGCGTCTGCGGCTGCTCAAGCCTCCATTCTTCTCAACAGGCGTGGACTGCTTTGGTCCGTACATGGTCAAGGCTGGGAGGCGAAGTGAAAAGCGCTGGGGGATCATTTTCAAATGTCTCACGACGAGATGTATACATCTAGCGATCCGGCGGCGTTATACCCATGATCCGCCGGGCAGCGTCCGGGAAACCAAAGTCTTTGGGTTCCGGGGGGAGTATGGTTGCAAAGCTGAAACTTAAAGGAATTGCTCACTAGCCTCGACACAGATGCTTTCCTCCTCGCACTGAGACGATTCATCGCACGAAGAGGCACTCCCTTTGAGGTCTTCTCTGACCAGGGGACTAACTTCAGAGGGGCAGATAAGGAGCTGAAGGAGGCCTTTGCCGCAATGGAATCACAGTTGCAGGAGCGGCTTGCAGAAAAACGGATTAAGTTCCGTCTTAACCCACCCGCATCTCCCCACTTTGGTGGCGTCTGGGAGCACGAGATTCAATCAGTCAAGAAATTCCTACAAGTGGTCATAGGTGCATAAGTGCTGCAAGAAGAGGTCCTGCTCACACTCCTCATCGAGGTGGAAGGCGTCCTCAATGCCAAACCTTTAGGATTTGTATCCTCTGATGTGGCCGATCCAGACCCAGTGACTCCCAACATGTTGTTGATGGGGCGGCAGGATGCCTCTCTTCCACAAGTTGCCTATGCTCCTGACACCCTCACCAGGAGGCGCTGGCATCATTGCCAGATGATGGCCGACCACTTCTGGACACAGTTCATCAGGAACTACTATCCCTCTCTTCAAACCCGCCAGAGGTGGCGCCAACACACAGATCATCTCCCCCTGGACACAGTTGTGATGATTGTTGATCCTCAGCTTCCACGTGCTCACTGGCCAATGGGGAGGGTGGTTAAGCTAAATGCGAGTGATGATGGATGTATACGGACTGCTGAAATCAAAGTTGGCGAGAAGACTTACCTGAGACCAGTTGCTCGGCTGGTACAGCTGTCAGCTCTTCCTGACGATAATCCTGGTTAAAGGACTGTTGTGGGAATTTATATTTGTTTCAAAATAGCCATGCTATTTAGGGGGCGGCTGTTATAAATTCCATTTGTCAGAGATTAAGATAAAAGATAAAGTTCTTTATTTAATATGTTAATTGTTGAATATAATTGACTATTATTGTTGACGTAACAAGCTATTAATATAGTCATGCACCTTTAAGTTGAGTCTGTTTTAAGTCAGGCAGTTTACCGGGCAGCTATGTTTACTTCTCGGGATCCTTGAGTCGGTGTGTAGAACTGTGTGTGTATTTGGAGAGTGTACTTAGCTACTGCTGCTAAAAAGTTACATAAAGAAGTTGAAACGTAAAAACGGTGTCCTTATTCCCTTACCGGAGTACGCTCACGGATGAAGAGTCCCAGCACAACAACAACATCATAACATCCATATGGTTCTTTAATATACATATATATATATATATATATATATATATATAATGTTTGAAATTGGCTCGTAAATAACTTCAGCAACCAGTCATCAACATAATGCAATTGCTGCAACATGATCCTTTAGGCCAGTGGTTCTCAAATGGAGGTACGCGTACCCCCGGGGGTACTTGAAGGTATGCCAAGGGGTACGTGAGATTTAAAAAAAATATTCTAAAAATAGAAACAATGCAAAAATCATTTATAGATATATGTTTTGAAGAATACTTCAACAAAATATGAATGTAAGTTCATAAACTGTGAAAAGAACTGCAACAATGCAATTACTCAGTGTTGACAGCTAGATTTTTTTCATAAGTATTGACGTTAAAGATTTCTTTTTTGTGAAGAAATTCTTAGAATTAAGTTGATGAATCCAGATGGATCTCTATTACAATCCCCAAAGAGGGCACTTTAAGTTGATGATTACTTCTATGTGTAGAAATCTTTATTTATAATTGAATCACTTGTTTATTTTTCAACAAGTTTTTAGTTATTTTTATATCTTTTTTCCCAAATAGTTCAAGAAAGACCACTACAAATGAGCAATATTTTGCACTGTTATACAATTTAATAAATCAGAAACTGATGACATAGTGCTGTATTTTACTGCTTTATCTCCATTTTTCAACCAAAAATGCTTTGCTCTGATTAGGGGGTACTTGAATTAAAAAAATGTTCACAGAGGGTACATCACTGAAAAAAGGTTGAGAACCACTGCTTTAGGCAACCGCATCCCTATAGAGATGGACCTGTGGGACAGAAATAGCTGTTTTACTCCACAGGGCCTGTGCCCGTTTGCCACTACCAGCTTAGGAGACTCTGACTCTGTCTTTTCTTGCATCTACCAGTGATTCCAAACAAAAATTTAAATTCAAAGAGCCCCATTGTTTACAAAATGCTAGTTATTCAAAAAGTTGTAGTGTGTTGAGCTCAAAGGACCACAATATATATAAATAAAAATGGGTAACATCATTTCATGCTACTGTGTAACACAAACTATTAGCTTACTAGATATTCCTTGAAGAATGTGTCTGGATCTTCATTGAGACAGATAACAATGCTTCTCAGGATCCCTCCTGTCGTCACACTAAAGCAGGGGTGAAAAATCAAAACATAATTTATCTAAATATTGGTGCAACAGTGGCACAGGGAGAGGGGCAAGTTCACGAGAGTGTGTAAAGTAAACTAGATAAATATATAATATAAATATATATATCTTATATATATAAATAAATAATGATAAATGGGTTGTACTTGTATAGCGCTTTTCTACCTTCAAAGTACTCAAAGCGCTTTGACACTACTTCCACATTTACCCATTCACACACACGTTCACACACTGATGGAGGGAGCTGCCATGCAAGGCGCTAACCAGCACCCATCAGGAGCAAGGGTGAAGTGTCTTGCTCAAGGACAGAACGGACATGACGAGGTTGGTACTAGGTGGGGAATGAACCAGGGACCCTCGAGTTGCACACGGCCACTCTCCCACCTCGCCACGCCGTCCCTTGTGTATATATATATATATATATATATATATATATATATACACTTCTTTGATTCGTTGCCCACCTTTGCTTTAGAAGATCTGCATCAGCTTGAGTGAAATGTGGTCCAGATGTTTATAAACTTTGACTGCAGTGGCTTTGCGCAGGAACTATACTATAAACGTATAGTTTAAGTTTATACACCTAATTAATTAGATTGGCATAGGACAGTGGACAAGTTCATCAGTTAGTGACTTCTGAACTTGTAGTTTATGATGCTGAAATACATACGAAACTGAAGCTGTTTTGACAGGCCAAGATGCTGTACTCAATATGTAGTGAAATTCAGAAAGGACCTCATCAATACCTGACTTTAAAATATGAACAATATTTCCTAACCTCAATAAAATGCAAGCAATTACCTGCTCAATAGATATTTGCAGGTTCGATTATGTTGCATCATTACATTTATGTGTTTCAAATTCACGATCTGCATCGACAGACTTTATGGCCCAGCTTCAGATTTGTCTGACTCCTGCACCTGACCTCTTGTGCTGACAACATTAGCTTTAAAAATTACCAATGAATGTCGGTTGTGTTTCCTATTTTTGTGTGTTAAATGTACTGTATACATTTTTTTTAAATGAGCAACCTAAAAACATACATGGAACCGTTTCATTACGCCTTAGATGTTGATTTATGTGTTGAAAATATCCCATTTCCGTTATTAGGTCTTTGCATGTGCACACATGACACTTGAATGTAGTTACTTCTGCTGTTTTGGGAGTTTGCGGCTTACCATGAACTTTGTGTGTATGATTTAGTAGCTTACTCCATGATAGTGATAACTGCCCCTTAAATGCCCATGAGTTTTCCTAAAATGCTGCAACAACAAATACCTGCTAGCTAGTTCCAAACTGCATTCTTTACACTGCCACATTCATAATCATAGAGAAAAAAGAGAATTAGCATATATCACATCAAAAGAGATCAGCTTGTACCAGCATTAAACACATAACCTATTACTTACAATCACTAGGCTGCCACAAGGAGCTTGAAAAAAATGATCAATCTGCAAAAGATGAAGAATACCCAGAAATGCAGACAAGTTGAAATTGAATAAGAACTCTGACCAATAAAACAAGATAACATTTGTACATTTAGGATTGACTACCAATTTTTTGACAAACAAATAATTGGAAAATGAACGTGAGGAGCGGCGTTAGCGGGGAAGATTTCTGCATGCATTTCTGTCCGACTGTCGTGTCAATAATCTTCCCCGCTCACGCCACTCCTCACGTTCATCCCGGCCTGACTTATGTAATAGTGAGGGAAAGTTCGTCCACCTCACACACATCTTGCAGTTTTTCGACTGCCGTGTTCATGTGTAGACTATTAAGCAAGTGCACATTCTGGAAGTTACCAAACTAGCATGAAAACTCGGACTTTAAAAGTAAACTTCGCCCCCACAAACAATTCACGAAATGTGGTAGAAAGCGGTACTACAGCTTTGCGTACTGTGGACCAAATAAACCTAGTTCGGTCACAGAGTTCCTATTTGATTTTGTCAGAGAACTACAGGAGCTAGAGGATGGGTTTTGCTTTGAAGATAAGAATCTTAAAATTGAGCTTTACACAGTAATCTGTGATACCCCTGCACGGGCCTTTGTTGAAAAAAACTAAAGCCCACAATCGTGCGATAAGAACGACGCACCAGGGCGTGTGTCGTTCCTTGGACCAGAGCACCCCCTTAGAACTGACATCTCATTTAACCTGAAGGTTGATGAAGGGCCACGTCCATTTCAACACGTCAAGGTTGGCATGGTAACGCAGTTTCCCTTAGATTATATGCATCTAGTGTTTGGGCATTGTAAGGAAACTGCTCCTAACTTGGCTCCGAGGTCCGTTAAAGGGGAACATTATCACAATTTCTGAAGGGGTTAAAACCAATAAAAATCGGTTCCTGTGGTTTATTTTATTTTTCGAAGTTTTTCAAAAAATTTTACCAATCACGCAATATCCCGAAAAACGGCTTCAAAGTGCCTGATTTACACCATTGCTATATCCACCCGCCTATTGTCCTGTGATGTCACTGCGTGAAGCCACCAAATACGAACATGGCGGATAGCACAGAAAGGTATAGCATGGTAGCTCTGATTCAGACTCAGATTTCAGCGCCGTAAGCGATTCAACAGATTACGCATGTATTGAAACGGATGGTTGGAGTGTGGAGGCAGGTACCGAAAACGAAATTAAAGAAAAAACAGAAGCTTTTGAGCCATATCACGACAGACAGCAGCACGGGAGGAAGCGCGGACGAATTCGGCGATCGCCTTCCAACCAACGACTGGTATGTGTTTGTTTGGCATTAAATGTGGGTGGAGGGAAAGGCTGGATGCAAATATAGCTACAAATGAGGCATAATGATGCAATATCTACATACAGCTAGCCTAAATAGCATGTTAGCATCAATTAGCTTGCAGTCATATGTCTGATTAGCACACTCCACATAAGTCAATGGCATCAACAAAACTCACCTTTGTGATTTCGTTGACTTTATCGTTGGAAATGCATCTTCGAGTGTCCACACATTCTTGTCATCTCTGTGCCATCTCTGTCGTAGCATAGCTGTGTGCAGAACAAACATCGCATCTTTTGGCCACTGGTGAAACTTGAATCCGTCCCTATTCGTGTTGTTACACCCGACGAGGCATAATGTCTCCAAGGTACGGAAAACAGTCGAAAAAACTGAAAATAACAGAGCTGATTTGACTTGGTGTGTGTAATGTGTTTGAGAAAATGGCGGATTGCTTCACGTGGTGACGTCACGGGTGAAAGGTCATTGCTCCGACAGCAGACCTCCCACATTAAAGAAGAAGAGGAGGAAAACAGCGTCAGTCAGGAGGGAGAGCATAATGAAGACTGTTGGAGTCCCCAGTGACTGGTGTCCCTGTGAAGTTTAAATCGCCAAATTCACCCTTTTTAGAGTTCGGAAATCGGTTAAAAAAACATATGGTCTTTTTTCTGCAACAGCAAGGTATGTATTGACGCTTACATAGGTCTGGTGATAATGTTCTCCTTTAACCGGAAGACTGCCGGCATTAATAGCAGACAGGATGTCTGACTTTAATATTGACCTAATGATCTCTGACAAGCAAATGTCCATTGATGACTTCATTGATACAATGTTCAGCATTAGTTTATATCCTAAAATCACAAAGTCAAGCAGAATCATAGGACACTGTGCCACGCTTATTGATCGTATTGTTACCAATGATTTTGATAACAACATTACGAGTGGTCTACTTATATCCAACAATTGTGATCATCTGCCAGTTTTTGCAATATATGATGGAAACTCCAAAAAGAAGAACATTTTTAATAGCTTTATTAAAAATGGTACTAAGAGGGATTGCCCCCAATAATTCTTAGACACACTGATAGAAAACAATAAAATGAATAATAATATACAGGAGTTGAACATGATTAGTAAGAAGTCTGATTAAAAAGGTGTGTTCTTAGCCCTATTTTAAAAATATCAGACAGGCTGTTCACAGGTGGGGGCCATAGGAGAATATAACACCCACTCTCTGTCAAATAGTCAAAAACAGATCAGTCAAAATGGTTTATGACCTCTAAGCCACGCCCCCGGATTTTGGTTTGATCAATAGGTCACTTGATTGTATGATTTGACTGATCGATCCATTAATAAATGATAAATGATAAATGGGTTGTATTTGTATAGCGCTTTTCTACCTTCAAGGTACTCAAAGCGCTTTGACACTACTTCCACATTTACCCATTCACACACACATTCACACACTGATGGAGGGAGCTGCCATGCAAGGCGCCAACCAGCACCCATCAGGAGCAAGGGTGAAGTGTCTTGCTCAGGACACAACGGACGTGACGAGGTTGGTACTAGGTGGGATTTGAACCAGGGATTTGAACCAGGGTTGCGCACGGCCACTCTTCCACTGCGCCACGCCGTGACAATGTGTTTAACAGTCTGATTTGTCAGATGTCAGTTGTTTTGAAAATCTATGAAGGATTTGTCTGTCATCTCATGTATCTAATATATTTCATTTAACAGTAACGTGTATGTGAACTATACACTTTATAAAACTCCTAAAAAATGGAGAGGGTACTACTTTAGACGTGTTATTGTGTGTGTGTGTGTTTGTTTTTTTGTGGGCCCACCCAGGAAGGATAGGAGAATGTCTTGGCTCAGTTTTTTTCCTTGCGTGCCACTTCAGAGTTGAAACAAACACATTCGGAAAAGTTCTGATTATTTCTCATAAAAGTCATTGTAATGTGTCTCTCAGACATCTGTGAAGAACATCTTCTATCTGAGCAACAGGAGTGGAGCTTCAGGATTGTAAAGGAGGAGCCGCAGCCCTCTTACTTTAAAGAGGAAGACAAGGACCCACTCTCCCCCCACTTCAAAGAGGAAGAGGAAGTGCCAGAGACCCCACACTTTAAACAGAACACTTTAAAAGGCAAGAAGAGGTGCCACATTAAACAAGAAGAGGAGGAACACAGCGTCAGTCGGCAGGGAGAGCATAATGAAGACTGTTGGAGTTCTCAGTGACTGGTGTCCCTGTGACGAGTGAAGATGATGAGGTCAAAGGTTAAAGTGAGGTGAAGAGAGAGGCGGAGCCTCCAAGCAGCGCTGATAACACGTCAAGGTTAACATGATAATGCAGTTTCCCTTAGATTATATGCATCTAGCGTGTTTGGGCATTGTAAGGAAACTGCTCCTAACTTGGCTCCGAGGTCCGTTAACCTTAAGACTGCCGGCATTAATAGCAGACAGGATGTGAGGCAAACTCCAGTCAATGAGGCCCTAAGTGCCAATTGAGTTTGTCAGGAGACCAAGGGAGTTGGACCGTTGGAAGGCAACTGAATTTCGACAGTTCTTATCTCGGGATTCTAAGTACATTACTGTCAAATTGGAAACAACATTACTTTTTGTTTTTGCAAACCTTACCAAATGTTTTTTTTTTCCAGTAAAATTCACAAAGATACATTTCTTCAGGCATTATTAGACATTTTGCATGTGTATTTTTGGAGTTATGTTTCAAAAACTGTCATATGGAGTGTGACCAATATGAGGCCAGTAAAACCTAATTTGTGTATTTTTGAACCTTTCCAAAATACCTGATTCTGGTAAAACTCACATAAATTCAATTTACAGGCTTTTTTAGACAGAGTTCATGTTTGGTTTTGGAGTTATGTTTATAAACCTTTCATATTTAGTATGACAGTTATACTTTTATATTAAATTAAAAAAAATAACTAGTGTCTTTGCAAACCTTACAAAATATAATTTTTCTTGTACAACAAACAAAGATACATATCTCTATGCATTATTAGCCATTTTACATGTGTTGTTTGGAAGTTATGTTTAAAAAACAATCATATCGAGTGTGACCAATATGAGGCCAGTAAAACCTCATTTTTGTATTTGGGAACCTTTCCAAAATACCTTATTCTGGTAAAATTCACATAAAGTCAATATTATAGGCTTTTGTAGACAGATTTCATGTTTGGTTTTGGAGTTAAGTTAATAAACCTTTCATATTTAGTATTACAGTTATACTGTTATATTGAATAAAAAAACTAACTTGTGCCTTTGCAAACCTCACAAAAGATCAATTTTCCAGTACAACTAACAATGGCATTATTAGCCATTTTGCATGTGTTGTTTAGAAGTTATGTTTGAAAACATTTTTATTGCTTTTTTTTCGCATTATCTCAGGATTCTAATTATTGTCATATTGAGTGAAAAACTACTTTTTGCATTTGCAAGTTTTAAAAAAGCATATGTTTTTAGCAAAACTCCCAAAGATGCATTATTTCAGGCATTATTAGCCATTTTTCATGTGTGGTTTAGAAGTTATGTTTAAATAACTGTCATATTGAGTGGTACAGTATACAGTCATATTGAGTAAAACCCAATTTTTGTTTTTGCAAACCATAGAAAAAAAAAACGTTTCTAGTAAAACTCACATGGATTCAATATCACAGGCATTTTTAGATATTTTGCACGTTTGGATTAGGAATAATGTTGGAACACAGTTTTATTGATTTTTCGCAATATCTCATAATTGTATGTACTTTCCTGTCAAATTGAGTAAAACGTTACTTTTTGTTTTTGCAAACCTTACCAAATGTTTTTTCAAGTAAAACTAGCAAAGATACATTTTTTCAGGCATTATTACACATTTTGCATGTGTTGTTTAGAAGTTATGTCTGAATACATATTTATTGCATTTTTCGCTTTATCTCAGGATTCTAAGAACATTAATGTCATATTGAGTAAAAAACTACTTTTTGCATTTGCAAGATTTGAAAAAGCATATATGTTTCGAGTAAAACTCCCAAAGATGCATTATTTCAGGATTTATTAGCCATTTTTCATGCGTGGTGTAGGAGTTACGTTTAAATAACTGTCATATTGAGTGTTACAGTATGCAGTCATATTGAGTAAAACCAAATTTTTGCATTTGCAAACCATAGAAAAAGAACTGTATATAGTAAAACTCACATGGATTCAATATCACAGGCATTTTTGGACATTTTGCACGTTTGGATTAGGAGTTATGTTGGAATACATTTTTTTTTCTTTTTTCGCAGTATCTCAGGATTCTAAGTACATTACTGTCAAATTGGGTAAAAAAAAATCACTTTTTGTTTTTGCAAACTTTACCAAATGTTTTTTTTCCAGTGGAACTCACAAAGATAAATTTCTTCAGGCATTATTAGACATTTTGCATGTGTATTTTTGGAGTTATGTTTAAAAAAACAATCATATCGAGTGTGACCAATATAAGGCCAGTACAATATAAGGCCTGACAAACTCCGATCCACTCTGCCCCCATTTGTACACAAGACTCCTAGGTACTTGAAGTCCTCCACTTGGGGCAGGGTTCTCCTCTCCAACCCGGAGATGGCACTCCACCCTTTTCCGGGAGAGAACCATTGACTCGGACTTGGAGGTGCTAATTCTCATTGGGGTTGCTTCACACTCAGCTGCGAACCGATCCAGTGAGAGCTGAAGATCCCGGCCAGATGAAGCCACCAGGACCACATCATCTGCAAAAAGCAGAGACCTAATCCCATGGCCACCAAACCGGAACCCCTCAACACCTTGACTGCGCCTAGAAATTCTGTCCATAAAAGTTATGAACAGAATCGGTGACAAAAGGCAGCCTTGGCGGACTCCAACCTACTGCAGGTAATGCGGACCGAGCTCTGACACTGTTCGTACAGGGAGCGGACCGCAACATTAATACAGTCCGATACCCCATACTCTCTGAGCACTACCCACAGGACTTCCCGAGGGACACGGTCGAATGCCTTCTCTAAGTCCACTAAGTCCACTAAGCACATGCACCCTCAAGAACTCTGCCGAGAGTATAGAGCTGGTCCACAGTTCCACGACCAGGACGAAAACCACACTGTTCCTCCTGAATCCGAGGTTCGACTATCCGGCGTAGCCTCCTCTCCAGTACACCTGAATAAACCTTACCGGGAAGGCTGAGGTGTGTGATCCCACGATAGTTGGAACACACCCTCCGGTCCACCTTCTTAAAGAGAGGAACCACCACCCCAGTCTGCCAATCCAGAGGTACTGCGATGCTGCAGAGTCTTGTCAACAGCATCCAGAGCCTTAAGGAACTCTGGGCGGATCTCATCCACCCCTGGGGCCTTCCCATCGAGGAGCTTTTTAACTACCTCAGCAACCTCAGCCCCAGAAATAAGAGAGCCCACCACAGAGTCCCCAGGCACTGCTTCCTCACAGGAAGACGTATTGGTGGGATTGAGGAAGTCTTCAAAGTATTCCTTCCACCTATCCACATCATCCGCAGTTGAGGTCAGCAGAACACCATCCGCACCATACACGGTGTTGACAGTGTACTGCTTCCCCTTCCTGAGGCGGCGGATGGTGGTCCAGAATCGCTTCGAAGCTGTCCGGAAGTTGTTGTCCATTGCTTCCCCGAACTCCTCCCATGTCCGAGTTTTTGCCTCCACAACAGCTGAAGCCGCAAACCGTTTGGCTTGTCAGTACCTGTCTGCTGCCTCCGGAGTCCTATGAGCCAAAATAACCCGATAGGACTCTTTCTGCAGCTTGACAGCATCCCTCACCGCCGGTGTCAACCAACGGGTTCTCGGATTACCGCCACGACATGCACCAACTACCTTGCGGCCACAGCTCCAATCAGCTGCCTCGACATGGTCCAGTGACATGGTCCCTTGTGACATGTTCAAAGTTCTTGCGGAGTTGGGAATTGAAACTCTCTCTGACAGGAGACTCTGCCAGACGTTGCCAGCAGACCCTCACAATGCGTTTGGGCCTGCCAGGTCTGTCCGGCATCCTCCTCCACCATCGCAGCCAAGTCACCACTAGGTGGTGATCGGTAGAAAGCTCCGCCCCTCTGTTAACCCAAGTGTCCAAAACATGAGGCTGCAAACCCGATGACACAACTACAATCATGGATCTGCGGCACAGGGTGTCCTGGTGCAAAGTGCACATATGGACACCCTTATGTTTGAACATGTTTTTTTTATGGACAATCTGTGACAAGCACAAAAGTCCAATAAAAAAATACCACTCGGGTAAAAATGAGGGCGGCATTCTTCCCAATCACGCCTCTCCAGGTTTCATTGTCATTGCCAACATGAGCGTTGAAGTCCCCCAGTAGGACAAGGGAATCACCCGGGAGAGCACTCTCCAGTACTCCCTCGAGTGTATCCAAAAAGGGTGGGTATTCTGAACTGCTGTTTGGTGCGTAAGCACAAACAACAGTCAAGACCCGTCCCCCCACTGGGTTGAACTCCAACGTGCAGGGTTTGAGCCAGGGGGGTAACAAGAATTGCCACCCCAGCCCGTCGCCGCTCCCTGCGGCAACGCCAGAGTGAAAGAGAGTCCAGCCCCTCTCGTGAGAAGTGGTTCCAGAGCCGTTGCTGTGCGTCGAAGTGAGTCCGACTATATCCAGCCGTAACTTTCCACTTCGCTCCTGAAGGAGCTCAGGCTCCTTCCCCCCAGTGAGGTGACGTTCCACGTCCCAAGAGCTAGCTTCTGTAGCCGAGGATCGGACCGCCAAGTGCCCTGCCTTCGGCTGCTGCCCAGCTCACATCGCACCCGACCTCTCTGGCCCCTGCTATGGGTGGTGAGCCCATTGGAGGGGTGACCCACGTTGCCTTTTTGGTGGCCAACCACCAGGCACTCGCCATCGTGCCCCACCTCCGGGCTTGGCTCCAGAGGGGGGCCCCAGCGACCCGCGTCCGGGCGATGGAAATCTGGGTCCATGCTTTGCCTCCTTCAGATTGGTCTTCGAGCTGCTCTTTGTCTGATCCCTCACCTAGGACCAGGGGAGCATAAAGCCCCAGAACAACATAGCTCCTAGGATCATTGGGACACGCAAACTCCTCTACCATGAGTGGCAGCTTAGAGAGTATGACAATTATACTGTTATATTGAACAAAAAAAACTACCTTGTGTCTTTGCGAACCTTAAAAAAGATAATTTTTCTAGTACAACTGACAAAGATAAATATCTCTAAGCATTATTAGCCATTTTGCATGTTTTGTTTAGAAGTTATGTTTGAATCCTTTCTTTGCTTTTTTTGCATTATGTCAGGATTGTAAAAACATTATTGTCATACTGAGTAAAAAAAACCTTACATTTTGCATTTGCAAGATTCAAAAAAGCATGTTTTGAGTAAAACTCCCAAAGATGCATTATTTCAGGTTATATTGGCCATTTTTCATGTGTGGTTTACGAGTTGTGTTTAAAAAACTGTCATATTGAATGTTACAGTATACAGTCATATTAAGGAAAACCACATTTTTGTATTTGCAAACCATGGAAAAACAACTGTTTCTAGTAAAACTCACATGGAGGGGAGAATGCCGGACGGACCTGGCAGGCCCAAACGCATTGTGAGTGTCTGCTGGGAACGCCTAGCAGAGTCTCCTGTCAGAGAGTTTCAATTAACACCCCTGGAAAATTTTGAACATGTCACGAGGGAGGTGCTGGACATTGAGTTTGAGTGGACCATGTTCTGTGCCTCTATAGTCGAGGCGGCTGATTGGAGCTGTGGCCGCGGTGGTAATCCTAGAACCAGCTGGTGGACACCAGTAGTGAGGGATGCCGTCAAGCTGAAAAAAGAGCCCTATCAGGTCCTTTTGGCTCATGGGACTCCAGAGGCAGCGGACAGGTACTGACAGGCCAAGCAAAGTGCGGCTTCAGCAGTCGTGGAGGCAAATTCTGGACCACGAGAAGGGGGGAGAAGCAGTGCACTGTCAACGCCGTGTATGGTGAGGATGGTGTGCTTTTGACCTCTACTGCGGCTGTTGTGGATCAGTGGAGGGAATACTTCAAAGACTTGCTCAATCCCGTGTCTTCCTATGAGGAAGCAGTGCCTGGGAATCTGTGGGGGGCTCTCCTTTTTCTGGGACTGAGGTTGCCAAGGTAGTTAAAAAGCTCCCGGCAGCAAGGCCCCAGGGGTGAAATAGATCTGCCTTAAGGAACTCCTTAAGGCTCTGGAGGCTGTGGGGCTGTCTTGGTTGACCAAACTCTGCAACATCGCGTGGACATCGGGGGCAGTACCTCTGGATTGGCAGACCGGGGTGGTGGTTCCTCTCTTTAAGAAGGGGAACCGGAGGGTGTGTTCCAATTACTGTGGGATCACCCTCCTCAGCCTTCCCGGTAAGGTTTATTCATGTGGACTGGAGAAGAGGCTGTGCCGGATAATAAAATCTCAGGTCCAGGAAGAACAGTGTGGTTTTCGTCCTGGTCATAGAACGGTAGACCAGTTCTATACTCTCGGTAGGGTCCTTGAGTGTGCATGGGAGTTTGCCCAACCAGTGGCCTTCGACTGTATCCCCTGGGAAGTCCTGTGGGGAGTGCTAAGGGAGTATGGGGTGTCAAACTGTCTGTTTGTGGCGGTCATGGCGTTGTGGGAAATTGATCAATTGAAACAGGCAATGTGGAAGGCTCTTCAAAATAATAATATTTTTTACTGGGTAAATGGTGAAAGGCTATTGCGCAGTCTGCATTCAATTTCCATGGTATAATGTTTCAGGCTGTCTGCGCAAAGGGCTATCAAACACTTTAACCTGGCATGAATTGTATGTTGTCTTCACTTGTTTATCATAATTTAGACAGACATGTGTAAGACTCTTTAAACATACTTCTATTTTTACTGTTTCATTGGTTTCTTCTCAACCCTGTGACCACAGAAAAAACTGAAAGTCGGACCAGCACATCCTTTTTTAGTGACCACATGTACGACTTGCGTAATACTTCAAACACAGATGCGTTACCAACAGGATTGGAACCTGTGCGGGGAGAACCCCAGGGGATTTGTAGTCCATCGAATTATCCTTTCGGCCATGATAAAAGGTTTCAGGTTGTGTGCGCTAAGGGATATCAAACACTTTGGCATGCCATTGATTTAATGTTGTCTTGTGGCGGGCACTAGGACCATGCTCACACCCAGCAGAAGGGGTTTGGTTTGTTCTCCTAGGAGACACTTTAAAAGTGCATGTTGTTTCGTGTTTGTCAGTATTTTCATGTTGGCAGTCTACAATAAAGACCTTGAAGAGACAACGTTCTGTTTCTTGCATTTGCCACATTGGTGACCCCAATGCAGAAGAGGTGTCTTCATCGGCCATGTCGCCCCATCTCCAGCAACCTGTGACTCCAGCAACCTGCATGCTTCCGTAGTTCTGGCCTAGCAACCCGGCGTCATGGTTTCAGCATTTCGAATGTCTCTTCAACCTGCGAGGTATCCCGGTATCACTTGGTTGTGACATCACTCGACCAGACAACCACTCACCGCGCGATGCAGCTTTTGCGAAACCCTCCACAGAGCGGCAAGTACCAAGGACCTCCTGCTTCGGAGGTTCACACTGTCTGACGCTGAGAGGGCGGATAGACTTCCTACCCTGCCGGGCCTGGGCGATAGCACCGCCGAGGAGGGCGGGTTCATTTTCCCGCATCTTTTCTTGCAGCAGCTTCCACCTGCGGCCAGTGCGGTGCTAGCTAACTCCACTTCCCTGGCCTCCCGCGATTACCTGGGGCTTGGCTGAAGAAGCTGACCGGGTGCTAGTGGCTTCCAGACGGTTGACCGTGCAGAGCGTGGAAGTGCCCCCGCTGCAGACGATGGAGAACGCTGACCCAGCGGTAGTGGCGGGAGGCGCAAAGCAAACCCAGTGCTTCTTCCATCAACATTTTGGCGCCAAAGCTCGAGGGTGTGTCCCTCCTTGCTCATTCACGGCCCCGAGAAAACTCCATCGCCAGCGTTCAGTGGCGGCTGTGGGCGCTGGCGAAGCATGCGAGCGGCTTTTCATCGCTGACTCGTCGTCAAGGAGACGTTTCCTGGTGGACTCCGGTTCGCAAGTCAGCCTGCTACCTGCCACGGACGCGGACAAGGCGACAGGGGGCTGCGGGCCGCTGCTGAGTGCCGCCAAAGGCTCATCAATCGACACTTTCGGCTCCAGGTTGTTGACCGTGTGGTTCAATGGACGCAATTTCCAGTGGGATTTTATCATCGCCGCCATCACTGTCCCCATTATTGGCACAGATTTTCTGTGTGCTAATGGACTGCTTGTTGATATTGCTAACCGCCGATTGATTGATGCTGTGTCTTTTTCATCTTTTACATGTAAGGCAGGGGGACTTGGACCGTGTACACATGCTAATTATTCGATATCCAGTGACGTTGAACACTTCATTCCCAAGGTGGGCCCGCCAGTTTTTGCGCGCACGTGCTGTCTTGAGGCGACAAAATCGACCATTGCTAAAGAGGAGTTTGGTACTATGGAGCGTTTAGGTATCGTTAGGCATTCTAATAGCCTGTGGGTTTCGCCCTTGCACATGGTGCCTCAGTCAGACGGTTCCTGGCGCCCTTGTGGGGATTTTCGCCTCAACGCACGATCGCTACCCTATTCCGCACATACAGGACTTTTCGGCGCGCCTGGCTGGTGCCGCTATTTTTCAAAGGTAAACCTAGTTCGCGGTTATCACCAGGTCCTGGTGCGAGCTGAGGACGTGCCAAAGACCACAGTAATAACCCCGTTTGGGCTTTTTGAGTTCCTGCGTATGCCTTTTGGCCTGAAAGGGGCAGTACAAACCTTTCAAAGATTAATGGACTCAGTGTTGCGCGGGCTCACTTTTGTATTTGTTTATCTTGACAACATTTTGGTGGCGGGTCCTTCAGCTGAGGAGCACCAGTCACACCTAACACAGGTGTTCAAACGTCTTGACCAGCACGGCCTGATTGTCAATCCTTCTAAATGTCAGTTTGGGCTGTCAGAGATTGATTTTTTAGGTCACCGTACTTCGTCGCAGGGTGCGATTCCTTTGCCTTCGAAGGTGCAGGCGGTGGCAGATTTTCCTCGTTCCTCCACTGTCAAAGCTCTACAGGAGTTTTTGGGCATGATTAATTTTTATAATCGGTTCCTTCCGCGCGCTGCCCACCTCCTGCAGCCTCTTTATGGTGCCCTACGTAACAAAAAGGCAAGCGATTCCCTCGAATGGACTCCTCAGCGGGTCCAAGCTTTTCGGAGGGCTAAATCCGCACTCGCAGCGGCTGCTCTTCTCGCCCACCCTGTTTACACGGCGCCCGTGGCTTTGACGACGGATGCGTCTGACGTCGCTGTGGGTGTTGTGGTTGAGCACCGGGTGGCGAATATGTGGCAGCCTCTTGCGTTCTGCAGTCGCAAACTGCGAGAGAACGAGCGGAAGTACAGCGTATTTGACCGAGAATTGTTAGCACTGTATCTCGCAACACGCCACTTTCGTTTTCTGTTGGAGGGTCAATCTTTTACAGCTTTTGTTGACCATTAACCCCTGATGTTTGCCATGTCAAAGGTCACGGAGCCCTGGTCAGCCCGTCAGCAGCGTCACTTGTCGTCCATCTCTGAGTTCACTACAGAAATTCAGCACGTGGCTGGAAAGGCCAACCCTGTGGCTGACTGTCTCTCACGCGTACTCGTGTGCCCCGTACAGCTCGGTTTAAATTTTTCGGGAATGGCCGCTGACCAGTGGTGGTTGTGCAGGACGGCGGTCCCGCCCTCCTTTGTGATGTGTCCTCTGGCCGCCCTCGGTCTGTCGTCCCGGTAGACTGGCGCCGCTTGGTTTTTGACGCAATACACTCCCGGTCGCACCCTGGCGTTCGGGCTTCCGTCAAGTTGGTTGGTGCCAACTTGGTTGGGGCCAACTTGGTTGGTGCCAAGGATGTTAGGTAGTGGGCTGCCGCATGCGTGGCATGTCAGCGCGCCAAGGTCCACCGGCACACTAAGGCGCCCCTCGAACCATTTACGATTCCGGTCAGGCGGTTTGACCACGTGCATGTGGACTTAGTTGGCTCCCTCCCTCCGTCGCAGGGTTATACACACTAGCTAACGGTGGTAGATCGTACCACCAGATGGCCTGAAGCGGTTCCTCTTTCCTCCACTTCCTCTGTAGACGTTGCCCGTGGGTTTCTGTATCACACAAATTGGGGTGATATCGCCATCTGATATGATCCCAATTCGTGTCGGAGCTTTGGTCAGCGTTGGCGCAGTCATTGGGTGTGCAGGTGCACCGTACTACAGCCTACCATCCCCAAGCTAACGGCTTATGTGAACTTTTTCACCGGCCGCTTAAGGCGGCTCTGCGTGCGGAGCTCGTGGATAGCAATTGGGTGGACCGTTTGCTTAGGGTTATGCTCGGGTTGCGCTCGGCCCCTAAAGAGGATCTCGCTGCGGCCCCCGCTGAATGGGTGGTGCCCCGCGATCGTTTCCCTTTTGGCCGAGGGAGTCCTTGGCTCCTGGCCCAGTCCACCACTGTTTCCCTAAATCTTTTTTGCCATCGGAGCTTAAAAATGCCCGTTATGTGTTTGTTCATCACGATGCCCACCGTTCGCCCCTCCAACCCCCTTACGATGGCCCATTTAGGGTGCTGGAACACGGTCCTAAAATCGTTGTGCTGGATATGGGCGGGCGCAGGGAATGCGTTTCCATAGACAGGCTTAAACCGGCGCAGTGTGTTGCTGGTGAAGAAGTACTGCCGGGCCAAGTCCCCCGCCGAGGTCGCCCTCCAAATCCTGTTAGGGTTGAATGTTCTTCCCCACAGGGTACACCCGCTCCCCTGCGGGATAGACATTTCACCCGTTACGAAAGACGAGTGAAGCCCCTGGTAATGTTTTCCCCATAACTTGCTTTCTGGGTGTTTTTGGGGGTGGGCCATGCTCACACCCAGCAGAAGGGGTTTGGTTTGTTCTCCTAGGAGACACTTTAAAAGTGCATGTTGTGTTGTTTGTCAGTATTCTCATGTTGGCAGTCTACAATAAAGACCTTGAAGAGACAACGTTCTGTTTCTTGCATTTGCCACAGTCTTCACTTTTTTTTCATTATATAGAACATGGGTGTCAAACTCATTAGAGCTGGCCCGCCAGGATTATACAGCGGCAGTGCCACTGTAACACCGCATTCACCACTTATACTTATACTTGCCAACCCTCCTGATTTTCCTCTATACATACAGCGTGCCGGCAAAGTCACATAATATATGCGGCTCGTACACTCACCCACTCACTCACTCACACTCACTCACTCACTCACTCACACACACACACACACACACACACACACACACACACACACACACACACACACACACACACACACACACACACACACACACACACACACACACAAGTGAATGCAAGGCATATTTGTCAACAGCCATACCGGTCACACTGAGGGTGGCCGTATAAACAACTTTAACACTGTTAACAAATATGCGCCACACTGTGAAGCCACACCAAACAAGAATGACAAACACAATTCGGGAGAACAACCGCACCGAAACATGACATGAACACAACAGAACAAATACCCAGAAACCCTTGCAGCACTAACTCTTCCTGGACGCTACAATATCTACCCCCGCTACCAACAAACCCCGCCAGCCCCCCCTCATTATTTTATTTTAAAATGTATTAGCTAGTGGAAAAAGTTAATGTTGATATTTATATTAGAAGGCTGCAAACAGAAAAGAGGCATTACATTTTTTATTTAAATTGTATTTCTGTGATGTTTTTTCGTTTGTTTTTTGAAAGTTGATTTTGCACTATTAGCGTTGTTTAAACAAATAAGTGTAACAAACTGAGCAATAATTAACGTTTTATTCATTCACTTTCTCTTGCTACTTCAAAGCTTGAATGTTTGATTCATTCCTTATTGTTATTTTACTTTCAAATTTATTTTTGGCATGTGGAAAAAGTTTATTTTGATATTTACCTCAGAAGGCTGCAAATAGAACATTTTTATTTACATTTTTTTGATATGCCATTGATATTTTTTAATTATTGTTATTATTATTTGAAACTCAATTTTACATGTCACTATTAAGTTATATAAGCCTTGCTTGTTCAATATTCAATGCAAAACTTGTTTGGGTCCCTGCCGATGTGAACGGGACTCTCGCTGCTGTGTTGGATCCGCTTTGGACTGAACTCTCGCGGCTGTGTTGGATCCATTGTGGATTGAACTTTCACAGTATCATGTTAGACCCGCTCGACATCCTTTGCTTTCGTCCTCTCCAAGGTTCTCATAGTCATTATTGTCACCGACGTCCCACTGGGTCCTCATTGTCACCGACGTCCCACTGGGTGTGAGTTTTCCTTGCCCTTATGTGGGCCTACCGAGGATGTCGTAGTGGTTTGTGTTGTGGTTTGTGCAGCCCTTTGAGACACTGGTGATTTAGGGATATATAAGTAAACATTGATTGATTGATTGATATTAAAAGGTTAATTTGTTCAACCTTGGCCGCGGCTTTGTTCAGTTTAAAATTTTGGCCCACTCTGTATTTGAGTTTGACACCCCTGATATAGTGTAAAACTCTTCAAACATACTACTATTTTTGGTGATTCATTGATTTATTCTCAAACCTGTGACCACAGAAAAGACCTGCCCATCTCTTCGCGGTGATCTCATGTACGAGTTGTGTAGTCCTTCACAAACAGATGTATTACCAGCAGGCTTTGAATCTCCGCGGGGAGAACCCAATACATTTCTACTCCATGTGCCTTAACCACTCCACCATGATAACACACACACACTGACAATTTTGTGAAAGGCCTTCTTGCATTCTGGGCTGCAATGGACTAAACGTTGGATTCAATTGCCTTTATTTTTTTGTGTGAAATTGAACAATTGAGACAGACATATGTAAGGCTCTTCAAAGTAAGACTATTTTTTACTGGGTAAATGGTCATTTTAGGAACATTGTGACCACAGCAAGGTCAATGTCGCCGTTTATAAACCTTTCATATTTAGTATGACAGTTATATTGTTATATTGATTAAAAAAAACATTTGTGCCTTTGCAAACCTTACAAAATATATATTTTTTTGTAAAAATAGCAAAGATACATATCTCTAGACATTATCAGCCATTTTGCATGTGTTGTTTAGAAGTTATGTTTGAATACATTTTTATTGCTTTTTCCGCATTATCTCGGGATTGTAAGATCATTATTGTCTTATTGAGTAAAACACTACTTTTTGCATTTGCAAGATTGAAAAAAGCATATGTTTCGAGTAAACCTCCCAAACATGCATTATTTTAGGCATTATTAGCCATTTTTCATGTGTGGTGTAGTAGTTATGTTTAAGGTCATAGTGAGTGTTACACTATACAGTCATATTGAGTAAAACCTAATTTTTGTATTTGCAAACCATACAAAAACAACTCACATGGATTCAATATGGCAGGCATTTTTAGACATTTTGCACGTATGGATTAGAAATTATGTTGTGATATTGATTTTTATAGCTTTTTTCGCAATATCTCAGAATTGTAAGTACATTCCTGTCAACTTGAGTAAAAAATTACTCTTTGTTTTTGAAAACCTTACCAAATGTTTTTTTTCCCAGTAAAACTCACATTTTGCAAGTGTTTTTTTGGAGTTATGTTTTAAAAACTGTCATATTGAGTGTGACCAATATGAGGCCAGTAAAACCTAATTTTTGTATTTGTGAACCTTTCCAAAATACCTAATTCTGGTCAAACTCACATAAATTCAATACTACAGGCTTTTTTTTAGACATATTTCATGTTTGGTTTTGGAGTTAAGTTTATAAACCTTTGAAATTTAGTATGACAGTTATACTTTTATATTGAATTAAAAAAAACAACTTTTGTTTTTGCAAACCTTAGAAAAAAAATATTTTTCTAGTACAACTATACATATCTTTAGGCATTATTAGCCATTTTGCATGAGTTGTTTGGAAGTCATGTTTGAATACATTTTTATTGCTTTTTTTTTGCATTATCTCAGGATTCTAAAAACATTATTGTCATATTGAGCAAAAAATTCTTTTTGCATTTGCAAGATTTAAAAAAGCATATGTTTCCAGTAAAACTCCCAAAAATGCATTGTTTCAGCCATTATTAGCCATTTTTCATGTGTGGTTTAGAAGTTATGTTTAAATAACTGTAATATTAAGTGTTACAGTATACGTTTTATTGACTAAAACCTAATTTTTGTATTTGCAAACCATAGAAAAACAACTGTATCTAGTAAAACTCACATCGATTCAATTTCACAGGCATTTTTAGACATTTGGCACGTTTGGATTAGGAATTATGTTGTAATACATGTTTATTGCTTTTTTCGCAATATCTCAGAATTGTATGTACATTCCTGTCAAATTGAGTAAAAACATACTCTTTGTTTTCGCAAACCTTACCAAATGCTTTTTTTCCAGTAAAACTCACAATGATACATTTTTTCAGGCATTATTAGCAATTTTGCATGTGTATTTTTGGAGTTATGTTTCAAAAACTGTCATATTGAGTGTGACCAATATGAGGCCAATAAAACCAATTTTTATTTCATTTCTGAACCTTTCCAAAATACCTGAATATGGTAAAACTCACATAAATTAAACATTACAGGCTTTTTTAGGCAGATTTCATATTTTGTTTTGGAGTTTAGTTTATAAACCTTTCATATTTAGTATGACATACTGTTATATTGAATGCAAACAACTAACTTGTGCCTTTGCAAACCTTACAAAAAATATTTTTTCTAGTACAACTAACAAAGATACATATCTCTAGGCATTATTAGCCATTTTGCATGTGTTTTTTAGAAGTTATGTTTGAATACATTTTTATTGCTTTTTTCGCATTATCTCAGGATTCTAAGAACTTTATTGTCTTATTAATAAGTAAAACACTACTTTCTGCATTTACAAGATTTAAAAAAGCATATGTTTCGAGTAAAACTCCCAAACATGCATTATTTCAGGCATTATTAGCCATTTTTCATGTGTGGTGTAGGAGTTATGTTTAAATAACTGTCATATTGAGTGTTACAGTATACAGTCATATTGAGTAAAACCTAATTTTTGTATTTGCAAACCATAGAAAAACAACTGTATCTAATAAAACTCACATGGATTCAATATCAATGATAAATTTTTTCAGGCATTATTAGATATTTTGCATGTGTATTTTTGGAGTTATGTTTTAAAAACTCTCATATTGATTGTGACCAATATGAGGCCGGTAAAACTTCATTTTTGTATTTGTGAACCTTTCCAAAATACCTGATTCTGGTAAAACTCGCATAAATTCAATATATAGGCTTTTTTAGACAGATTTCACGTTTGGTTTTGGAGATATGTTTATAAATCTTTCATATTCCATCCATCCATCTTCTTCCGCTTATCTGAGGTCGGGTCGCGGGGGCAGCAGACTTCCCTCTCCCCAGCCACTTCGTCTAGCTCCTCCCGGGGGATCCCGAGGCGTTCCCAGGCCAGCCGGGAGACATAGTCTGCCCAACGTGTCCTGGGTCTTCCCCGTGGCCTCCTACCGGTTGGACGTGCCCTAAACACCTCCCTAGGGAGGCTTCGGTTGGCATCCTGACCAGATGCCCGAACCACCTCATCTGGCTCCTCTCGATGTGGAGGAGCAGCGGCTTTACTTGGAGTCCCTCCCGGATGACAGAGCTTCTCCCTCTATCTCTAAGGGAGAGCCCCGCCACGCGGCGGAGGAAACTCATTTCAGTCGCTTGTACCCGTGATCTTATCCTTTTGGTCATGACCCAAATATCATGACCATAGGTGAGGATGGGAATGTAGATCGACCGGTAAATTGAGAATTTTGCCTTCTGGCTCAGCTCCTTCTTCACCATAACGGATCGGTACAAAGTCCGCATCACTGAAGACGCCGCACCAATCCGCCTGTCGATCTCACGATCCACTCTTCCCCCAGTCATGAACAAGACTCCTAGGTACTTGAACTCCTCTACTTGGGGCAGGTTCTCCACCCTTTTCCGGGAGTGAACCATGAACTCGGACTTGCAGGTGCTGATTCACATTGGGGTCGCTTCACAGTCGGCTGCGAACCGATCCAGTGAAAGTCGAAGATTCCGGCCAGATGAAGCCATCAGGACCACATCATCTCCAAAAAGCAGAGACCTAATCGGAACCCCTAAACGACTGCGCCTAGAAATTCTGTCCATAAAAGTTATGAACAGAATCGCGGACAAAAGGCAGCCTTGGCGGAGTCCAACCCTCACTGGAAACGTGTCCGACTTACTGCGGGCAATGCGGACCAAGCTCTGACACTGATCATACAGGGAGCGGACCGCAACAATAAGACAGTCCGATACCCCATACTCTCTGAGCACTACCCACAGGACTTCCCGAGGGACACGGTCGAATACCTTCTCTAAGTCCACTAAGCACATGCAGACTGGTTGGCCAAACTCCCATGTACCCTCAAGAACTCTGCCGAGAGTATAGAGCTGGTCCACAGTTCCACGACCAGGACGAACACCACACTGTTCCTCCTGAATCCGAGGTTCGACTATCCGGCGTAGCCTCCTCTCCAGTACACCTGAATAAACCTTACCGGGAAGGCTGAGGAGTGTGATCCCACGATAGTTGGAACACATCCTCCGGTCCCCCTTCTTAAAGAGAGGAACCACCACCCCGGTGTGCCAATCCAGAGGTTCTGGATTGGCACGCGATGCTGCAGAATCTTGTCAACAGCATCCAGAGCCTTAATGAACTCCGGGCGGGTACAATCCACCCCTGGGGCCTTCCCACCGAGGAGCTTTTTAACTACTTCAGCAACCTCAGCCCCAGAAATAGGAGAGCCCACCACAGAGCCCCCAGGCACTGCTTCCTCATAGGAAGACGTGTTGGTGGGATTGAGGAGGTCTTCAAAGTATTCCTTCCACCTATCAACAACAGCCGCAGTTGAGGTCAGCAGAACACCATCCGCACCATACACGGTGTTGACAGTGTACTGCTTCCCCTTCCTTCCTGAGGCGGCGGATGGTGGTCCAGAATGTCTTCAAAGCCATCCGGAAGTCGTTTTCCATGGCTTCCCCGAACTGCTCCCATGTCCGAGTTTTTGCCTCCGCAACTGCTGAAGCCGCACACCGTTTGGCCTGTCGGTACCTGTCCGCTGCCTCCGGAGTCCTATGAGCCAAAACAACCCGACAGGACTCTTTCTGCAGCTTGACGGCATCCCTCACCGCCGGTGTCCACCAACGGGTTCTCGGATTACCGCCACGACAGGCACCAACTACCTTGCGGCCACGGCTCCAATCAGTTGCCTCGACAATAGAGGTGCGGAACATGGTCCAGTGAGAGCTGTCCCGCACCTCCCTCGTGGCATGTTCAAAGTTCCTTCGGAGGTGGGAATTGAAACTCTCTCTGACAGGAGACTGCCAGACGTTCCCAGCAGACCCTCACAATGCGTTTGGGCCTGCCAGGTCTGTCCGGCATCCTCCCCCACCATCGCAGCCAACTCACCACCAGGTGGTGATCGGTAGAAAGCTCTGCCCTTCTCTTCGCCCGAGTGTCTGAAGCTTGAGTCCGCAAATCCGATGACACTACTACAAAGTCGATCATGGATCTGTGGCCCAGGGTGTCCTAATGTCAAGTGCACATATGGACACCCTTAGGTTTGAACATGTTTTTTTAAAGGACAATCTGTGACAAGCACAAAGTCCAATATCAAAACACCACTCGGGTTCAGATGCGGGCGGCCATTCTTCCCAATCACGCCTCTCCTGGTTTCAGTGTCATTGCCAACATGAGTGTTGAAGTCCCCCAGTAGGACAAGGGAATCACCCGGGGGAGCACTCTCCAGTACTCCCTCCAGGGCACCCAAAAAGGGTCGGTACTCTGAACTGCTGTTTGGTGCATAAGCACAAACAACAGTCAGGACCCGTCCCCCCACCTGAAGGCGGAGGGAGGCTACACTTTCGCCCACTGGGTTGAACTCCAGGGTTTGAGCCGGGGGGAAACAAGAATTTCCACCCCGGCCCGTCGCCTCTCACTGCCGGCAACGGCAGAGTGGAAGAGAGTCGAGCCTCTCGAGAGAAGTAGTTCCAGAGCCATTGCTGTGCGTCGAAGTGAGTCCGACTATATCCAGCCGGAACTTCTCCACTTCGCGCACTAGCTCAGGCTCCTTCCCCCCCAGTGAGGTGACGTCACTCTTCTGTAGCCGAGGATCGGACCGCCAAGTACTGCCGCCCAGCTCACATCACACCCGACCTCTCTGGTCCATGCTATGGGTGGTGAGCCCATTGGAGGGGTGACCCACGTTGCCACTTCAGGCTGTGCCCGGCCGAGCCCCATGGGAACAGGCTCGGCCACCAGGCGCTGGCCATTGTTCCCCACCTCCGGTCTTGGCTCCAGAGGGGTGCTCTGGTGACCCGCGTCCGGACGAAGGAAATCTGGGTCCATGGTTTGTCTTCTTCATGTTGGTCTTCGAGCTGCTCTTTGTCTGATCCTTCAACTAGGACGTTATGTTTCAAAAACCATCATATTGAGTGTGACCAATATGAGGCCAGTAAAACCTAATTTTTGTATTTGTGAACCTTTCCAAAATACCTGATTCTGGTAAAACTCATATTAATTAAATATTACAGGCTTTTTTTTTAGACTGATTTCATGTTTGGTTTTGGACTTATATTTGTAAACCTTTCATATTTTGGATGACAGTTATACTGTTATGTTGCATAAAAAAATTAACTTGTGTCTTTGCAAACCCTACAAAAGATATTTTTTCTAGAACAACTAACAAAAATACATATCTCTAGGCATTTTTAGCCATTTTGCATGTGTTGTTTAGAAGTTATATTTGAATACATTTTTATTGCTTTTTTTGCATTATCTCGGGATTCTAAGAACATTATTGTCATATTGAGTAAAAAACTACTTTTTGCATTTTCAAGATTTAAAAAAGCATATGTTTCGAGTAAAACTCCCAAAGATGCATTATTTCAGGCATTATTGGCCATTTTTCATGTGTGGTGTAGGAGTTATGTTTAAATAACTATCATATTGAGTGTTACAGTATACAATCATATTGAGTAAAATCTAATTATTGTATTTGCAAACCATAGAAAAACAACTGTATCTAGTAAAACTCACATAGATTCAATATCACAGGGAATTTTAGACATTTTGCACGTTTGGATTAGGAATTTGTTGGAATAGATTTTTATTGCTTTTTTCGCAATATCATAATTGTATGTACATTCCTGTCAAA
Organism: Nerophis ophidion; assembly: GCF_033978795.1. NCBI lineage: Eukaryota > Metazoa > Chordata > Actinopteri > Syngnathiformes > Syngnathidae > Nerophis > Nerophis ophidion. The sequence continues at coordinate 19,892,697 of NC_084636.1, forward strand.
TTGAGTAAAAAAAATAATTTTTGTCTTTGCAAACCTTACCAAATGTTTTATTCCATTAAAACTCACAAAGATACATTTCTTCAGGCATTATTAGATATTTTGCATGTGTATTTTTGGACTTTTGTTTCAATAACTATCATATTGAGTGTGACCAATATGAGGCCAGGAAAACCGAATTTTTTTATTTGTGAACCTTTCCAAAATACCTGATTCTGGCAAAACTCACATAAATTCAATAATACAGGTTTTTTAGACAGATTTTTTGTTTGGTTTTGGAGTTATGTTTATAAACCTTTCATATTTAGTATGAAAGTTATACTGTTATATCGGAAAAAAAAAACTAACTTTACAAAGCCTTACAAAAGATCATTTTTATACTACAACTAACAAAGATACATATTTCTAGGCGTTAATAAACATTTTGCATGTGTTGTTTACAAGTTATGTTTGAATACATTTTTATTGCTTTTTTCGCATTATCTCAGGATTCTAAGAACATTATAGTCATATTGGGTAAAAAAACTACTTTTTGCATTTACAAGATTTAAAAAAGCATAAGTTTCGAATAAAACTCCCAAAGATGCATTATTTCATGCATTATCAGCCATTTTTCATGTGTGGTGTAGGAGTTATGTTTAAATAACTGTCATATTGAGTGTTACAGTATACAGTTATATTGAGTAAAACCCAATTTTTGTATTTGCAAACCATAGAAAAACAACTGTTTCTAGTAAAACTCCCAGGATTCAATACGGCATTTTTAGAAATGTTGCACGTTTGGATTAAGAATTATGTTGGAATACATTTTTATTGCTTTTTTCAAAATATCTCAAAATTGTATGTACATTCCTGTCAAATTGAGAGAAAAATTACTTTTTGTCTTTGCAAACCTTACAAAAGATAATTTTTCTAGTACCACTAGCAAAGATACATAACTCTAGGCATTATAAGCCATTTTGCATGTGTTATTTGAAAACATTTTATTGCTTTTTCGCATTAGCTCAGGATTCTAAGAACGTATTTTCATATTGAGTAAAAAACTACTTTTTTGCATTTGCAAGATTTAAAAAAGCATATATATCGAATAAAACTCCCAAAGATATATTATTTCAGGCATTATTAGCCATTTTTCATGTGTGGTGTAGGAATTATGTTTAAATAACTGTCGTATTGAGTGTTACAGTATACAGTCATATTGAGTAAAACCCAATTTTTGTATTTGCAAACCATAGAAAAACAACTGTTTCTAGTAAAACTCCCAGGATTCAATATGGCATTTTTAGATATTGTGCACGTTTGGATTAAGAATTATGTTGGAATACATTTTTATTGCTTTTTTCAAAATATCTCAAAATTGTATGTACCTTCCTGTCAAATTGAGAGAAAAATTAATTTTTGTCTTTGCAAACCTTACAAAAGATAATTTTTCTAGTACCACTAACAAAGATACATAACTCTAGGCATTATAAGCCATTTTGCATTTGTTGTTTGAAAACATTTTTATTGCTTTTTCGCATTGGCTCAGGATTCTAAGAACGTATTTTCATATTGAGTAAAAAACTACTTTTTTGCATTTGCAAGATTTAAAAAAGCATATATATCGAATAAAACTCCCAAAGATATATTATTTCAGGCATTATAAGCAGTTTTTAATGTGTGGTGTAGGAATTATGTTTAAATAAATTTAATATTGAGTGTTAAAGTATACAGTCATATTGAGTAAAACCAAAATTTTGTATTTGCAAACCATAGAAAAACAACTGTATCCAGTGTAACTCACATGGACTCAATATCACAGGAATTTTTAGACATTTTGCCCGTTTGGATTAAAAATTTGTTGGAATAGATTTTTATTGCTTTTTTTTTGCAATATCAGAATTGTATGAACAAAAACACTGCTGTAAAGAGAAAAGGTAAACAAAAGACGCTAGCGTGAAACACAAGGAAAACTAAAACTTGGTACGAGGACACAAAAGAGTAAACAAAAACATTCAGCATGACAGCTGGAAAATAAAGTGGCTTAGCGTGAGAGCTAGCGAGAAAATACATACATAGAATGATCAGAGTCGTCACTGTTGCGCGTGGGAAAATTAGGATCCGAGAATGAGTAAACAGAAAAGGTGAGCTTAAATAGGAGGGTGAAAATTAGTAGCAGGTGTGCGGGGCGAGACTAACAGGTGGACTGATGTGTAACCATAGTGATGGACAAAAACAGGAAATAAACGTGTCAGACTGAGAAAGAAAAAACAAACATGTGAAAATTTGAGCAGCAGATCACAACAGTATTCCCCCCAACAAAAGACAGATACCAGATGTCTCAAAAACAAAAATTGCAAAGAAGATCTAGAACCCCCTCCCCACAACAAGAAAAAAAAAAGTCCACAGACGAAGGGAGGGCGGAGGGAGGCCATGGTGGAGGGCCGCCAGGTCGCGTGTCTCCGAATCCACCGAGGACACATCATGTGGCGGTGGCGGGTGGAACGCCGCTGCCGAAAAAGTTTTGGCGGCCGACCTCGAAAAGGCCACATCAGTGGCCGCCTTGTAGAATGAGTTGCCCGGCGAGGCGGACGACCCGGGCACGGCCACATCCGTGGCCGACGCTTCAGCAGACGAGGGTGCGGGGACTGCAGCCAAAGCAGGCCCGAGTGCAGCTGGCGAGGATGATGCGGGTACTGCAGCCACAGGAGTCGTCGGAGGCGGCCTGGTAGCCGCAGGAGTCGTCGGAGGCGGCCTGGTAGCCGCAGGAGTCGTCGGAGGCGGCCCGGAAACCGCAGTCGTCGTGGGCGGCGTGGAAACCGCATTCGTCGTGGGCGGCGTGGAAACCGCAGTCGTCGTGGGCGGTATGACTGGTGTGAGCTCCAGCCTCGTCGTCGGCGCGGGCTCCAGCTTCTTCGTCGGCAGTGCATGGCGGCGTGGAGCTGGTACCGGTGCTTGGCGGCGTGGAGCTGGTACCGGCACTTGTCGAGGAGCTGGCACTGGAGTGGGCTCCAGCCCTGTCGACACAGGTGTAGGCTCCAGCCCCGTCGTCGACGGTGTGTGCTCCAGCCCCGTCGTCGACGTTGGTGCTGGAGTAGGCTCCAGCTCTGGAGCTGGTGCTGGAGTGCGCTCCAGCTTTGGAACTGGTGGTGGAGTGCGCTCCAGCTTAGGAACTGGTGCTGGCTTGAGAACCAGGCTAAGATTTGGTGCTGGTTTGAGAACCAGGCTAGAGTCTAAAACTGGTGTGAGAACCAGGCTAGAGAAATCTTCTGGTTTGAAAACCGGGTGAAAATCGGACTCTGGCGTGAAAACCAGGTTAGAGTCATGTGCTGGTGTGAGAACCAGACTGGGAGAAATGCCGAACACTGGTGGTGGAGGACGTACTGGAGGTAATGACCTAGCAATACTAAACACAGGTGGAGGAGGTCTCCAGGGAACTATTGGTTTACTGGACAGACATGCAGGTAATGGTGGCCTCATAGGAGGTTGCGGTTTTACAGTCTTGAGAACCAGTAAAGGTGGTCTACATGGAGGTTTATTTTTAACAGATAGCGTTTGTGCTACTTCAGCAGCACCATTATAGGCAATAGCCCCCTCCTCCAGAAGGGGATCCCAGACCCGTTCCCTGTGGTCAGGGACTGACCTTAAGGGAGGGTGGTGGGAGGTCTGGAGGCGGGCAGATTCCTCCCCTTTAAATTGTGCAGGTTTATAAGGTGGGATAGAAGAAACAGTTGAATGAGACTGACTAGAATAAAAAGAAAAAATATTCTGACAATTCTGTATCTTGTCATAAATGTTATTGGTATTCGAAAAAGGTTGAGAATGAGAATTACTGTCCACAATATAAAAATCTTCAGAAAAAATGTCAACGAAAGGGGGCGGTGTTGCTTCACAGGTGGGCGTTCCCCAAATGTCGTCATCACTAGTGTCAGAAAAAGTGTCATGGCGGCTGAAGGAATGATTTGAAAAAAAAACAAGCAGGATTACCGGTAATGACGGGTGAATCCTGGACGGGGTGAAACTTGCTGTGTCCATGGGGAAGAATAAGTGGTGCTGGAACATTACTGCCGTGCGGGGGACCTCTCCACTGGATCCCCCGCCTCTTCGGGGCAGCGCGAACGGCTTCGGAGGAGACTTCAGGCCCATAGTCAAGTCTTTCCTGCTCCCAAGCCATGAGCTCCAACCACAAACCCAAGTCGAAGGGTTCCTCCCGTGGTTTCGACGCGGAAAAACATTTTGATGCTCGGATCCTACTGTGAAGACTCTTCTTCGGCATAGTAATGCCGGTGTGGTTTTTCCAGGGATGTGTCGAAGCGATGAACACAACAAGGTAAGTTAAAGGGTATTTATTTAATAATAAAAGGCTATGAACAAAAACACTGGTGTAAAGAGAAAAGGTAAACAAAAGACGCTAGCGTGAAACACAAGGAAAACTCAAACTTGGTACGAGGACACAAAAGAGTAAACAAAAACATTCAGCATGAAAGCTGGAAAATAAAGTGGCTTAGCGTGAGAGCTAGCGAGAAAATACATACATAGAATTATGAGAGTCGTCACTGTTGCGCATGGGAAAATTAGGATCCGAGAATGAGTAAACAGAAAAGGTGAGCTTAAATAGGAGGGTGAAAATTAGTAGCAGGTGTGCGGGGCGAGACTAACAGGTGGACTGATGTGTAACCATAGTGATGGACAAAAACAGGAAATAAACGGGTCAGACTGAGAATGAAAAAACAAACATGTGAATATTTGAGCAGCAGATCGCAACACCTTACCAAATGTTTTTCTTCTCCAGTAAAACTCACAAAGATACATTTCTTCAGACATTTTGCATGTGTATTTTTGGAGTTATGTTTCAAAAACTGTCATATTGAGTGTGACCAATATGAGGCCAGTAAAACCAAATTTTTGTATTTGTAAACCTTTCCGAAATACCTGATTCTGGTAAAATTCATACAAATTTATTATTACAGTTTTTTTTTTAGACAGATTTCATGTTTGGTTTTATAGTTATGTTTGTAAACCTTTCATATTTTGTGTCACAGTTATACTGTTCTATTGAATAAAAAAACAACTTTTGTCTTTGCAAAGAACAAATGCCCATGCAAATACCAATGCCATGCAGCGCTAATCTTCGGGCTACACCCCGCAACCACCAAACCCCGCCCACCTCAACCGACGCACGGAGGGGGGCGGTGATATGGGGTGGTGGCGGGGGTGTAGGCCGGGAGAGGAGCGCTGCATGGCATTTTGGGTATTTTTTCTTTTGTGTTTATGGTGTGTTGTAGTGTGGATGTTCTCCCGAAATGTGTTTGTCTTTCTTGTTTGATGGTTCACAATGTGAATCATATTTGTTTTAGTGTTAATGTTGTTTGTACAGCCATCGTCAGTGTGACCTGTATGGTTTTTGATCAACTATGTCTTGCAGTAACTATTGTATGTCCAACAAAGCGTCTCTGTCGGCACGCTGTTTGTATGATGAATAAGTGAATGCGATGAAAGGTTGTCGAGGACGATGAAGGTCCTGTCACGACAAGGCCTTAATATACTTGTCTGGGGTGAACATCGGGACAATCCTTCGCGAAGGTCACAGGAAGTCTTTCGGGAGAATTGGCAAGTATGTTGCTATATCGGGATAACCATTCAACGAACGTGAATCCTATTTTCACATTGTTTGTACATAAGCGGGCACCCCGGTAAATTGAGTTTGAGACCCCTGATCTTAACAATTTAGAAAAAATCTGTAATATAATGGTATTTTTCTGTGGAACTGCCAGCATTGTCACTTCATTAAAGTTGGTTGATCGTAATAATTTGGAAAAACTCTCTAGGATAAAGGTCTTTTTCTGCAGAACTGTTTGCATCGTCACTTTTTTAAAGGTGTTTATTCCTAATAATTTAGTAAAAATCTGTAAAATTACGATATTTTTCCACAAAACGTTTCATGAACATTTCTGTAAATATAAGGTTTTTGATCATTATTTGGTTTACAATGTTCTACATGGGTGTCAAACTCCGGCCCGTGGGCCAAATTTGGCCCACCGTGTAATTTCACTTGGCCCTTGAGGCAATGTCAAATTAACATTAGAGCTGGCCCGCCGCTGTAACACTTCATTCACCGCTAATACTTTTACTTGCCAACCCTCCAGATTTTCCCAGGAGACTCCCGAAGTTCAGTCCCCCTCCCGAATTTCATCCGGGACAACAATATTTGGGGTGGGCTTTAAAGGCACTGCCTTTGGCGTTCTCTGCAACCTGTCTCCACGTCCGCTTTTCCTCCATACAAACACCGTGGCAGCCCAGTCACATAATATATGTGGCTTATACACACACACACAAGTGAATGCAAGCATACTTGGTCAACAGCCATACAGGTCACACTGAGGGTGGCCGTATAAACAACTTTAACACTGTTACAAATATGCGCCACAATGTGAACCCACACCAAACAAGAATGACACATTTCGGGAGAACATCCGCACCGTAACACAACATAAACACAACAGAACAAATACCCAGAATGCCTTGCAGCACTAACTCTTCTGGGACGCTACCCCTCGCTATCACCAAACCCCATCCACCTCAACCCCACCGCCCAAAAGAGGCATTCATTTTTTATTTAAATTTTATTGGATATGCCAGTGATATTTTTTAATTATTATTATTATTTGTAACTCGATTTTGCATGTCACTATAAAGTTTTATAAGCCTTGCTTGTTCAATATTCAATGCAAAACTTGTTTGGGTCCCTATTAAAAGGTTAATTTGTTCAACCTCGGCCCGCGGCTTTGTTCGGTTTTAAATTTTGGCCCACTCTATATTTGAGTTTGACAGCCCTGTCTTCTTCATATTGGTCTTCGAGCTTTTCTTTGTCTGATCCCTCACCTAGGACCTGTTTGTCTTGGGAGACCCTACCAGGGGGCATAAGTCCCTCGGACAACATAGCTCCTAGGATCATTGGGAGAGGCAAACTTCTCTACCACGATAAGGTGGCAGCTCAGAGAGTATGACAATTGAACTGTTATATTGAATAAAATACTACCTTGTGTCTTTGCGAACCTTAAAAAAGATATTTTTTCTAGTACAACTGACAAAGATAAATATCTCTAGGCATTATTAGCCATTTTGCATGTGTTGTTTAGAAGTTATGTTTGAATACATTTTTATTGCTTTTTTCGCATTATATCAGGATTCTAAGAACATGACTGAGTAAAAAAAAACAACTACGTTTTGCAATTGCAAGATTCAAAAAGCATATATGTTTCAAGTAAAACTCCCAAAGATGCATTATTTCAGGCATTATTAGCCATTTTTCATGTGTGGTTTACGAGTTATGTTTGAATAACTGTCATATTGAATGTTACAGTATACAGTCATATTGAGTTAAACCTAATTTTTGTAGTTGCAAACCATGGAAAAACAACTGTTTTTTGTAAAACTCACATGGAGGGGAGGATGCCGGACGGACCTGGCAGGCCCAAACGCATTGTGAGTGTCTGCTGGGAAAGCCTAGCAGAGTCTCCTGTCAGAGAGTTTCAATTAACACCCCCGGAAAATCTTTGAACATGTCACGAGAGAGGTGCTGGACATTGAGTTTGAGTGGACCATGTTCTGTGCCTCTATAGTCGAGGCGGCTGATTGGAGCTGTGGCCGCGGCGGTATTCCTAGAACCCGCTTGTGGACACCAGCAGTGAGGGATGCCGTCAAGCTGTAAAAGGAGCCCTATCGGGTCCTTTTGGCTCATGGGACTCCAGAGGCAGCGGACAGGTACCGACAGGCCAAGCGAAGTGCGGCTTCAGCGGTCGTGGAGGCAAATTCTGGACCACCATCGCCTAAGGTGTGAAGAAGCAGTGCACTGTCAACGCCGTGTATGGTGAAAATGCTTTTGACCTCAACTGCGGCTGTTGTGGCTCAGTGGAGGGAATACTTTGAAGACTTGCTCAATCCCACCAACGCGTCTTCCTATGAGGAAGCAGTGCCTGGGAATCTGTGGTGGGCTCTCCTTTTTCTGGGGCTGATGTTGCCAAGGTAGTTAAAAAGCTCCCCACAGCAAGGCCCCAGGGGTGGAAGAGATCTGCCCGGAGTTCCTTAAGGCTCTGGAGGCTCTGGGGCTGTCTTGGTTGACAAGACTTTGCAACATCTCGTGGACTTCGGGGGCGTTACCTCTGGATTGGCAGACCGTGGTGGTAGTTCCTCTCTTTAAGATGGGGAACTGGAGGGTGTGTTCCAACTACTGTGGGATCACACTCCTCAGCCTTCCCGGTAAGGTCTATTCATGTGGGCTTCTGTCCAGGAAGAACAGTGTGGTTTTCGTCCTGGTCATAGAACGGTAGACCAGTTCTTTACCCTCGGCAGGGTCCATGACTGTGCATGGGAGTTTGCCCAACCAGTCTACCTGTGCTTTGTGGACTTGGAGAAGGCATTTGACCGTGTGCCCCGTAACGTCCTATGGGGATTGCTCAGAGAGTATGGGATATCGGAATTTCTAATTGTGGCGGTCATGGCGTTGTGTGAAATTGATCAATTGAAACAGGCATGTGGAAGGCTCTTCAAAGTAATAATATTTTTTACTGGGTAAATGGTTACTTTAGAAGCATTGTGACCAGAGCAAGGTCAAGACATTTCTGTGAAAGGCTATCGCACAGTCTGCATTCAATCTCCATGGTATAATGTTACAGGCTGTCTGCGCAAAAGGCTATCAAACACTTTAACCTGCCATGAATTGAACGTTATCTTCACTTGTTTATCATTATTTAGACAGACATGTGTAAAACCCTTTAAACATACTACTATATTTACTGTTTCATTGGTTTCTTCTCTACCCTGTGACCACAGAAAAGACTGAAAGTCGGACCAGCACATCCTTTTGCAGTGATCATGTTTACGACTTGCGTGGTAACTCAAACACAGATGCGTTACCAAGAGGATTTGAACAAGCGCAGGGAGAACCCCAAGGGATTTGTAGTCCATCTAATTATTCTTTCGGCCAAGATAAAAGGTTTGAGGTTGTGTGCACTAAGGGCTATCAAACACTTTGGCCTGCCATGGATTTAATGTTGTCTTCACTTTGTTTTCATTACATAGACAGACATGTGTAAAACTCTTCAAACATACTACTAATTTTAGTGATTCATTGGTTTCTTCTCAAACCTGTGACCACAGGAAAGACTACAGCTCAGACCTGCCCATCTCCTCGCTGTGATCTCATGTACGAGTTGTGTAGTCCTTCACAAACAGATGTATTACCAGCAGGCTTTGAACCTCCGCGGGGAGAACCAAATGGATTTATAGTTCACGGCCTTAACCACTCTGCAATGATAACACACACACTGACAATTTTGTGAAATGCATTCTTGCATTCTGGGCTGCAATGGACTAAACGTTGGATTCAATTGCCTTTATTTTATTTGTTTGAAATTGAACAATTGAGACGGACATATGTAAGGCTCTTCAAAGTAAGAATATTTTTTACTGGGTAAATGGTAATTTGAGGAACATTGTGACCACAGCAAGGTCAATGTCGCCGACCAGGCAGTCCTCAAGCAAAAATGTGATGTACAATTTTTTCGCATTATCTCAGGATTCTAAGTACATTACTGTCAAATTGGGTAAAAAGTCACGTTTTATTTTTGCAAAACTTACCAAATGTTTTTTTTTTTTGCGCGTTTTGATTAGGAATTAGGTTGGAATACATTTTTATTGCTTTTTTCGCAATATCTCGGAATTGTTTGTACATTCATGTCAAATTAAGTAAAAAATGTGTTTTTGTTTTTGCAAACCTTACCACATTTTTTTTTTTCCAGGAAAACTCACAAAGATAAGTTTATAAGCCTTTCATATTTAGTATGACAGTTATACTTTTATATTGAATAAAAAAACTAACTTGTGCCTTTCCAAACCTTACAAAATATAATTTTTCTAGTACAACTAACAAAGATGTATATCTCCAGGCATTATTAATCATTTTGTATGTGTTTATTAGAAGTTATGTTTGAATACATTTTGTTTTTCGCATTATCTCAGGATTCTAAGAACATTATTTTCTTATTGAGTAAAACACTATTTTTTGCATTTGCAAGATTAAAAAAAGCACATTTTTCGAGTAAAACTCCCAAACATACATTATTTCAGGCATTATTAACCATTTTTGATGTGTGGTGTAGCAGTTATGTCTAAATAACTGTCGTATTGAGTGTTATAGTATAGAGTCATATTGAGTAAAACCTAATTTTTGTGTTGGCAAACCATAGAAAAACATCTGTATCTAGTAAAACTTACATGGATTCAATATCACAGCCATTTTTAGACATTTTGCACGTTCGGATTGGGAATTATGTTATAAATTTTAATTGCTTTTTTTTTTTTACAATATCTCAGAATTGTACGAACATTCCTCTCAAATTGAGTAAAAATTACTTTTTGTTTTTGCAAACCTTACCAAATGTTTTTTTTTTCCAGTAAACCTCAAAATTATACATTTCTTCAGGCATTATTAGACATTTTGCAAGTGTATTTTTGAAGTTATGTTTCAAAAATTGTCATATTGAGTGTGACCAATATGAGTCCAGTAAAACCAAATTTTTGTATTTGTGAACCTTTCCAAAATACCTGATTCTGGTAAAACTCACATGAATTCAATATTACAGGCTTTTTTGGACGGATTTCATGTTTGGTTTTGGAGTTAAGTTTATAGACCTTTCATATAATGTATCACAGTTATACTGTAATATTGAATAAAAAAAAACTTAACTTGTGTCTTTGAAAATCTTACAAAAGATACTTTTTTTTAGTACACGTAACAAAGATACACATCCCTAGGCATTATTAGCCATTTTGCATGTGTTGTTTAAAAGTTATGTTTGAATACAATTTTTTTGTTTATTTCGCATTATCTCAAGATTCTAAGAACAGTATTGTCATATTGAGTAAAAAAATACTTTTTGTATTTGTAAGATTTAAAAAAGCATATGTTTCGAGTAAAACTCCCAAAGATGCATTATTTCAGGCATTATTAGCCATTTTTCATGTGTGGTGTAGGAGTTATGTTTAAATAACTGTCGTATTGAGTGTTACAGTATACAGTCATATTGAGTAAAACCTAAATTTTGTATTTTCAAACCATAGAAAAACAACTGTATCTGTAAAACTCACATGGATTCAATATCACAGGCATTTTGTTGCACGTTTGGATTAGGAATTATGTTGGAATACATTTTTATTGCTTTTTTCGCAGTATCTCAGAATTTTATGTAAATCCCCGTCAAATTAAGTGAAAAATTACTCTTTGTTTTTGCAAATCTTAACTATTGTTTTTTTTTTCCAGTAAAACTCACAATGATACATTTCTTCAGGCATTATTAGCAATTTTGCATGTGTATTTTTGGAGTTATGTTTAAAAAACTATCATATTGAGTGTGACCAATATGAGGCCAGTAAAACCTAATTTTTGTAATTTTGAACCTTTACAAAATTCAATATTACAGGCTTTTTTAGACAGATTTAATGTTTGGTTTTGGAGTTATGTTTATAAACCTTTCATATTTTGTACAACAGTTATACTGTTATATTGAATAAAAAAAAAACTGACTTGTGTCCTTGCAAACCTTACAGAATATTTTTTTTTCTAGTACAAGTAACAAATATACATATCTCTCGGCATTATTAGTTTTTTTGCATGTGTTGTTTAGAAATTATGTTTAAATACATTTTTATTGCTTTTTTCGCATTATCTCAGGATTCTAAGAACAATATTGTCATATTGAGTAAAGAACTACTCTTTGCATTTGCAAGATTTAAAAAAGCATATTTTTCGAGTAAAACTACCAAAGATGCATTATTTCAGGCATTGTTAGCCTTTTTTCACGTGTGATGTAGGAGTGATGTTTAAGTAACTGTCATATTGAGTGTTACAGTATACAGTCATGTTGAGTAAAACTTAATATTTGTATTTGCAAATTATAGAAAAACGACTGTATCTAGTAAAACTCACATGGATTCAATATCACAGGCACTTCTAGAGATTTTTCACGTTTGGATTAGGAATTATGTTTTACTACATTTTTATTGCTTTTTTCGCAATATCTCAGAATTGTAAGTACATTGTGTCAAATTGAGTTAAAAATTAAGTTTTGTTTTTACAAACCTTACCAAAGGTTTTTTTCCCCAGTAAAACCCACAAAGATACATTTCTTCAGGCATTATTAGACATTTTGCATGTGTATTTTTGGAGTTATGTTTCATAAACTATCATATTGAGTGTGACCAATATGAGGACAGTAAAACCTAATTTTTGTATTTGTGAACCTTTCCAAAATACCTGATTCTGCTAAAACTCACATAAATTCAATATTACAGGCTTTTTTAGGCAGATTTCATGTTCGGTTTTGGAGTTAAGATTATAAACCTTTCATATTTGTATGAAAGTTGTACTGTTATATTGAATAAAAAAACTAATTTGTGCCTTTGCAAACTTTACAAAATATCATTTTTGTAGTACAACTATTACAACGATACATACCTTTACACATTATGAGCCATTTTGCATGTGTTGTTTAGCCATTTAGTTATGTTTGAATACATTTTTATTGCTTTTTTCGCATTATTTCAAGATTCTAAGAAATTGATCGTCATATTGAGTAAAAAACTACTTTTTACATTTGCAAGATTTAAAAAAGCAAATGTTTCGAGTAAAACTCCCAAAGATGCATTATTTCAGGCATTATTAGCCATTTTTCACGTGTGGTGTAGGAGTTATGTTTAAATAACTGTCATATAGGGACGGCGTGTCGCAGTGGCAGAGTGGCCGTGCACAACCCGAGAGTCCCTAGTTCAAACCCCACCTAGTACCAACCTCGTCACGTCCGTTGTGTCCTGAGCAAGACACCTCACCCTTGCTCCTGATGGGTGCTAGTTAGCGCCTTGCATGGCAGCTCCCTCCATCAGTGTGTGAATGTGTGTGTGAATGGGTAAATGTTGAAGTAGTGTCAAAGCGCTTTGAGTACTTTGAAGGTAGAAAAGCACTATACAAGTACAGGATTTGGATATGGAGTGTTATGGTATACAGTTTTATTGACTAAAACCACATTTTTGTATTTGCAAACCATAGAAAAACAAGTGTTTCTAGTAAAACTCACATGGATTAAATATCACAGGCATTTTTAGATATTTTGCACGTTTGGATTAGGAATTATCTTGCAATACTTTTTTATAGCTTTTTTCGCAATATCTCAGAATTGTCTGTTCATTTGTGTCAAATTGAGTAAAATATTTTGTTTTTGCAAACCTTACCAAATGTTTTTTCTAGTAAAACTCACAAATATACATTTTGTCAGGCATTATTAGACATTTTGCATGTGTATTTTTGTAGTTATGTTTAAAAAATTATCATATTGAGTGAGACCAATATGAGGCCAGTAAAACCAAATTTTTGTATTTGTGAACCTGTCCAAAATACCTGATTCTGCTAAAAACTCACATAAATTCGATATTAAAGGCTTTCTTAGACAGATTTCAAGTTTGGTTTTTGAGTTAAGTTTTTAAACCTTTCATATTTAGTATGAAAGTTAAACTGTTATATTGGAAAAAAAAAACTAACTTGTGTTTTTGCAAACCTCGCAAAAGATAATTTTTCTAGTACAACTAACAAAGATAAATATCTCTTGGCATTATTAGCCATTTTGCATGTGTTTTTTAGAAGTTATGTTTGAATACATTTTTATTGCTTTTTTCACATTATCTCAGGATTCCAAGAAAATGATAGTCATATTGAGTACAAACTACTTTTTGCATTTGCAAGATTTAAAAAAGAATATGTTTCGAGCAAAACTCCCAAAGATGCATTATTTCAGGCATTATTAGCCATTTTACATTTGTGGTTTAGAAGTTCTGTTTAAAAAATAACCGGGCCATTATCCGATTAAGTTTTTTATCATACCCCATGTGCCCGGCCATCGGGTTAAAATGTGCCGCCTGGAAAATCATTTCCCGACGGCTTTTTGGCACCAACAATTGGGAGATTTCTTCCTCTGTCTGAGTGTCACGGCTCACTCTGTATAATCTGTCCCTAATTAATGCAAAGTGAGGGAAATCCCGCGTTATTCCAGGGCGAACCCACTGCCCATCAATCGAAATCACTTGGTCCCAAGTCTCGCGCAGAGTGTCATCTCGAGACTGCTCGAGTGGAAAATCCTCCATGGGGCGCCATTGGGGCACCGGGGAAACCTCCTGGGAAGTCCCCGCCGGCCCCCCTTCCCCCTTCCCCTCGGCAGCGTCGGATAATCTCGCGTCCCTTATCCCTACCGTCCGTGAACGCACCCTTGCACACTGCTCTATTAAGCCCTTGAATCCCGGCCAATTTGTTCCCAAGATTAAAGGGTGCGTCAGGCGCGAATTTACAGCTACCTTAACATTATGTTTTTTCCCTTTGAAAAAAATTTCCACCAGCACAACGGGGTACTCGTGAATACCCCCATGCACACATTTAACACGCACCCGTGTAACCTTTCTCAATGCCCCGGGTCGAACCAGATTCTGGTGGATCATGGACTGCTTGCAGCCCGAATCCACCATTGCCCGGTGTATACTCCCTTGTATCCTTACAGGTACATAGTACGTCTCTCCTGGTCCTGGGGAGGGCACCTAAGGGATGGCAACCCGAATCACCTGCCCCACTTCCATCGCTGGACATTCTCGCTGCAGGTGTCCGAGCTGCCCACACCTCCAGCACGCCTGTCCAGGCATTCGAGGCGCAATTTGCGGGGGACACACAGCGTCGGCAGCGGCCGGGACCTGAGGGAGAGAAAGCACAGCAGGGTTGTTTTGAAGCCGTGGCCACGGCTGGGCTCCTTTGGCTGGCTGCGCACGCCACCTGCGCGGCGCCGGGATTGGACGCTGCACTGCTTCCGCGGCCTTTTTTTTCCTTCCTCCTCTCGCGGTGAACTGCCAAGTGATCCTCCGCCAACGCCACCGCTGCTGCCAAGTCCTGTGGACGGTGGTAGCGGACCCACGCGGACGTCCGCGCCGGGATCGCTTCCAAGAATTGTTCCAGTATTATCATCTCTATGATGACATCACCAACCTGTCCGGGTTGCAGCCATCGTGTCCCCAGAGTGAACGGCCGCTCCTCCTGTCCCAGCCGTAGTGCCCGGAAACGGCGCCTGTGATCCTCCTTCGATCCGCCCGTTCTGTCCAGCACCGCTCGTCTCACGTCCCGGTAATTCACGCGGGACGCAGGTGGCAAACTGAGCGCCGCCCGCTGCGCCTCTCCCGCCAGCAGCGGCAACAACCTCACAGCCCACTCCTCCTCCGGCCACGCACATGCTCCCGCCGTGGCCTCAAACATGTCCATGAATGATTGTGGGTCCTCCGCTTCCGCAATCCGGTGCATCCCCACGGCCGCCAATGCTGGCTTCGCTGCCACGGGTCCCACCGCTCTGGACCTTTCGGTCATCGCTCGCAGTATTTGGCTCTGCTGCGCAATCTGCTCCTGCATCGCCTCGTTTTGGCGATGGTTTGCCGTGGACACCTCCACCAGAAGCTGCCCCAGCGCCGCTATAGGGCTCGGCGTTGACATTGTCTCCTTTTTTTTTTCCCGTTGGGCGCCAGATGTAGAAGTTGCTATCTTGCGGCTCCACAATTACACGTCAAGACCAAGCGTGTCGAGTTTACAACGAGGTTTTTAATGATCACCACAATACAGTTTTCGTTTGGACTTTTCAGTCTCTCTCTCTCGGCTTCCTTCTTCTCCAGCACTCGGCCGCTCACTGTTAAACACACCAGATGATTAGTCCAACACGTACGACCTGTGTAATCTAATCATCTGTCAACTGTGTCTCGCCTGTCTGATGGTGCTCTGTCTCAGCACCCTGGACAGCGGTGTTGACTTTCACTCCTGCAGTGCACTAATCACAATCCCTTCCCACACTTATCAAATGTTTTTTTTTCAGCAAACTCACAGAGATACATTTCTTAAGGCACAATTAGACACTTTGCATGTGTATTTTTGGAGTTATGCTTCAAAAACTGTCATATTAAGTGTGACCAATATGAGGCCAGTAAAAACTAATTTTTATATTTGTGAACCTTTCCAAAATACCTGATTCTGGTCAAACTCACAAGAATTCAATATTACATGCTTTTTTAGACACATGTCATGTTTGGTTTTGGAGTTAAGTTTATAAACCTTTCATATTTAGTATGACAGTTATACTGTTATATTGAATAAAAAAACCTAACCTGTGCCTTTGCAAACCTTACAAAAGATCATTTTTCTAGTACAACTAACAAAGATACATATCTCTAGGCATTATTAGCCATTTTCCATGTATGGTGTAGGAGTTATGTTCAAATAACTGTCATGTTGAGTGTTATAACAGTATACAGTCATATTGAGTAAAAAAAGAAATTTGTATTTGCAAACAATACAAAAACAACTGTATCTAGTAAAATGCTCATTGATTCAATATCACAGACATTTTTTGACATTTTGCAGGTTTGGATTGGATTTATGTTGGAATACATTTTTGTTGCTTTTTTCCGCATTCTCTCAGGATTCGAAGTACATTCCTGTCAAATTGGGTAAACAAATCACTTTTTGTTTTTGCAAACCTTACCAAATGTTTTTTCCCCAGTATATCTTACAAATATACATTTCTTCAGGCATTATTAGACATTTTGCATGTGTGTTTTTGGAGTTATGTTTAAAAAAACTATCATATTGAGTGTGACCAATATGAGGCCAGTAAAACCTAATTTTTGTATTTGTGAACCTTTCCAAAATACCTGATTCTGGTAAAATTTAAACGACTTCAATATTACAGGCTTTTTTAGACACATTTCATGTTTGGTTTTGGAGTTAAGTTTATAAAACCTTCATATTTAGTATGACAGTTATACTGTTATTGTCACACCTATGGATCTTGTTTTGTCATGTTATGTTTTTGTTTTTGGACTCTTGTTTCCCGTTTTACACTTCCTGGTTTTGTTTTTCCATAGTAACCCATTAGTTTCCACCTGGTCTCCAAGTCACGCCCAGCCCTCAGTCCCACACCTGTTTCTAATCATCATAGCTGCTATTTATATCATTCTGTTTCTGTCCTTGTGCGGGGAACTTTGCAATTTGCATTCTGCTTCATGCTTTCACGCACCCTCAATTACCTTGCAATCCATGCCCCTTGTACCTGTCACAGTAAGTTTTTTTTTGTGTTAGTTATTCATAGTTTTGCCACAGTGCAAGTTTAAGTTAGTTCATTGTCTTTCATGGCATCGAGCAGTTGTTTTGTTTTCCTGATTGTATTTTTGTAGCCAAGTTTTATACCTCTTTATGAGCGCCCTTGGTTTGTTTATGTTTGTATTTAGAATCCCAATAAAACATCATGTACCTTAATTCACGCCTGGCTCGTCCCATATTCCCTCTGCGTCGAAGGAGCACACACAATCCATGCCCAAGCTTGACAGAAAGTTCCCAGCAGAAAAACTCCTTCGCAGATGATAATTTGGACGAGGATTCGTTGGCGGTGCTGCGCGCTATGGAGGAGGAAACGCTCCGCTATTCCTCCATGGTGCTCAAAGAGATGATGTGGGGGCCAAATGGCAAATTGGTGCCAATAAAATCCATTTGGTCCGAAGATGACGCCATGCTGTCTTCCCGGAAGCGTCACCCTCGACGAAGGACGTTGGGGAAGGCTTCCAGGTGCGGAAAGGAGCAAGCTCCTCCCACTCAGGGCGGAATTGGACCGCGAGCTGCCCGGACTCTCCACGACAACATCACGCCACCGTCAACACACATCACAGATCAGGAAGATTTTTTTTTCAGGACTTTCACAGTTAATCACCCATCTCCAACAGAAGACTCAGACCCCATAACAATGATTAATTATTACAAAAAAATGATTTTGCACAACAGATCACAGCAATCACAGCCATCCAAAGTTCATGCCACGCCCCCCAGGACTCAAGCCCCCCCCAAGCCACAATAATTTTTTGCAGATAATCAAACAAAGACAATAAAAAGACAATATGGACAATTTAAAGGGGAAGACTCTGCCCTCCTCCTCACCTCCCTCCGCCCACCCCAAAAGACTTTTCCAGGTCATGATGAAAGTGTCTGGCAGCCACTCCTTGAGTGGGGGGCTGGGGCTGGGAGCTTGTGGGTTGGTTCTGCCCGGTGCGGTTCCAAGCCACAGCGACCAGCACGTCCCCCACCTCCAGTTCTTCAACCGACCAAGCCACAGCGGCCAACAGGGCCAACCCCACCAGTCTTTCAGCCTGCTAAGCCGCAGCTTCCAGCGAGGCCACCTGCACCAAGATCAAGTCCACCTCCAGCTCCAAGACCAAGTCCACGTCCAGCTCCAAGTCCACGTCCAGCTCCAAGTCCAAGTCCAGCTCCAAGTCCACGTCCAGCTCCAAGTCCACGCCAAAGTCGAAGTCCACGCCGCCAAGTGCCCCCAGTGGCAGCTCCACATCGAAGCCAAGCGCCGCCAGTGTCAGCGCCACGTCGAAGCCAAGCACCGCCAGTGTCAGCTCCACGTCGAAGCCAAGCGCCGCCAGTGTCAACTCCACGTCGAAGCAAAGCGCGGCCAGTGGCAGCTCCACGAAGCCAAGCGCCGCCAGTGTCAGCTCCACGAAGCCAAGCGCCGCCAGTGTCAGCTCCACGAAGCCAAGCGCCGCCAGTGTCAGCTCCACGAAGCCAAGCGCCGCCAGTGTCAGCTCCACGAAGCCAAGCGCCGCCAGTGTCAGCTCCACAAAGCCAAGCGCCGCCAGCGTCAGCTCCACGGAGCCAAGCGCCGCCAGTGTCAGCTCCACGACCAAGTCCAAGTCCACGACCAAGTCCACGACCAAGTCCACGACCAAGTCCACGACCAAGTCCAAGTCCACGTTGACCGCCAAGCCCAAGTCCACGTCGACCGCCAAGCCCACGTCGACCTCCAAGTCCACATCGACCTCCAAGTCCACGTCGACCTCCAAGTCCACGTCAACCGCCAAGCCCAAGTCCACGCCGACCGCCAACGCCTGCCACGATGACAACGCGCCCGCCTCCTTGTTGGCCACGGATGTGGCTGCTACGTGGGCGTCCACCACGCCAAGGATGTCGACCTCCACGTCGGCCACAGTGGTGGCCACTATGTGGTCGCCCGCCACGCCAAGGGGTTCGGCCACGGATGTGGCCGTTCCCGGGTCGCCCACCTCGGTCCTCCACGCGTCGCCGCCACCTGACCTTGCCTCATTGGATACGGGGACACGTGGTTTGGCGATCCACCGCCATGTCCCCCTCCCGCCCTCCCATGACTCTCGATCATAGTTTTGTTTTGTTTTTTGTTTTTGGACATCTGGGAGCTGTCTTTAACGGGTTTTGTTTTTCCATAGTAACCCATTAGTTTCCACCTGGTCTCCAAGTCACGCCCAGCCCTCAGTCCCACACTTGTTTCTAATCATCATAGCTGCTATTTATATCATTCTGTTTCTGTCCTCGTGCGGGGAACTTTGCTATTTGCATTCTGCTTCATGCTTTCACGCACCCTCAATTACTTTGCAATCCATGCCCCTTGTACCTGTCACAGTAAGTTTTTTTTTGTGTTAGTTATTCATAGTTTTGCCACAGTGCAAGTTTAAGTTAGTTCATTGTCTTTCATGGCATCGAGCAGTTGTTTTGTTTTCCTGATTGTATTTTTGTAGCCAAGTTTTATACCTCTTTATGAGCGCCCTTGGTTTGTTTATTTTTGTATTTAGAATCCCAATAAAACATCATGTACCTTAATTCACGCCTGGTTCGTCCCATATTCCCTCTGCGTCGAAGGAGCACAAACAATCCAAGTCCAAGCCTGACAGTTGTATTGCATAAAAATAAACAAAAAACTTGTGCCATTGTTAACTTTACAAAATATATTTTTTCTAGTACAACTAACAAAGATATATATCCCTAGGCATTATTAGTAATTTTCATGTGTTGTTTAGAAGTTATGTTTGAAATTTTTTTTATTGTTTTTTTCGCATTATCTCAGGATTCTAAAAACATTATTGTCATATTGAGTAAAAAACTACTTTTTGCATTTTCAAGATTTAAAAAAGCATATGTTTTGAGTAAAACTCCCAAAGATGCATTATTTCAGGTATTATTAGCAATTTTCTATGTGTAGTGTAGGGGTTATGTTTAAGTAACTGTCATATTGAATGTTACAGTATACAGTCATATTAAGTAAAACCTAATTTTTGTATATGCAAACCATAGAAAAACAACTATATCTAGTAAAACTCACACGGATTCAATATCACAGGCATTTTAGACATTGTGCACGTTTAGATTAGGATTTATGTTGGAATACATCTTTATTTGTTTTTTTTCGCAATATCTCAGAAGTGTATGTACATTCCTTTCAAATCGAGTAAAAAAATTACTCTTTGTTTTTGCAAACCTTACCAAATGTTTTTTTTTCTGGTAAAACTCACAATGATACATTTCTTCAGGCGTTATTAGACATTTTGCATGTTTACCTTTGGAGTTATGTTTCAAAAACTATCATATTGAGTGTGACCAATATGAGGTCAGTAAAACCTATTTTTTGTATTTGTGAACCTTTCCAAAATACCTGATTCTGGCAAAACTCACATACATTTAATATTACAGGCTTTTTTAGACACATGTCATGTTTGGTTTTGGAGTTAAGTTTATACACCTTTGATATTGAGTAAGACACTATTACTGTTATATTAAATAAAAAAACCTAACTTTTGCCTTTGAAAACCTTACAACAGATCATTTTTCTAGTACAACTAACAAAGATGTATATCTCTAGGCATTATGAGCCATTTTATATGTGTTTTTTAGAAGTTATGTTTGAATACATTTTTGCATTATCTCAGGATTCTAAGAATATTATCGTCATATTGAGTAAAAAAAAACTTTTTGTATTTGCAAGATTAAAAAAAGCATATGTTTCGAGTGAAACTCCCAAAGATGCATTATTTCAGGTATTAGTAGCCATTTTCCTTGTGTGGTGTAAAAGTTATGTTTAAATAACTGTCATATTGAGTAAAACCTAATTTTTGTATTTGCAAATCATAGAGAAACAACTGTATCTAGTAAAACTCAAATGGATTTAATATCACTGGCATTTTTAGACATTGTGCACGTTTGGATTAGGAATTATGTTGGAATATATTTTTATTGCTTTTTTCGCATTATCTCAGAATTGTATGTACATTCCTGTCAAATTGAGTAAAAAATTACTCTTTGTTTTTGCAAACCTTACCAAATGTTTTTTTTCCCAGTAAAACTCACAAAGATACATTTCTTCAGGCATTATTAGACATTTTGCATGTGTATTTTTGACTTATGTTTCAAAAACTGTCATATTGATTGTGACCAATATGAGGCCAGTAACAACTATTTTTTGTATTTGTGAACTTTTCCAAAATACCTGATTCTGGTAAACCTCAGATGGATTCAATATCACAGGCATTTTTAGACAATTTGCACGTTTGGATTAGGAATTATGTTGGAATAGATTTTTATTGCTTTTTCCGCAATGTCTCAGAATTGTATGTACATTCCTGTCAATTTGATTAAAAAAATTATCTTTGTTTACTAAATGTTTTTTTTGTTCAGCAAACTCACAAAGATACATTTCTTAAGGCATTATGAGACACTTTGCATGTGTATTTTTGGAGTTATGTTTGAAAAACTGTCATATTGAGAGTGACCAATATGAGGCCAGTAAAATCAAATTTTTGTTTTTGTGAACCTTTCCAAAATACTGATTCTGGTCAAACTCACATAAATTCAAAATAACAGGCTTTGTAAGACGGATTTCATGTTTGGTTTTGGAGTTAAGCTTTTTAACCTTCCATATTTAGTATGAAAGTTATATTGTTATATTGTAAAAAAAACAATTTTGTGCCTTTGCGAACCTTACAAATGATACATTTTCTAGAATACTAACAAAGATACACATCTCTAGGTATTATTAGCCTTTTTGCATGTGTTTTTTAGAAGGTATATTTGAATATATATACTATATATATATACTCCTCTCTGAGCTGCAACCTTATCGTGGTAGAGGAGTTTGCGGGTCCCAATGATCCTAGGAGCTATGTTGTCCGGGGGCATAAAGCCCCCTGGTAGTGTCTCCCAAGGCAAACAGGTTCTAGGTGAGGGATCAGACAAAGAGCAGCTCGAAGACCTTTATGAAGATGAAAAATCATGGACCCAGATTTCCCTCGCCCGGACGCGGGTCACCGGGGCCCCCCTCTGGAGCCAGGCCCGGAGGTGGGGCACGATGGCGAGCGCCTGGTGGCCGAAGAGGCAACGTGGGTCACCCCTCCAATGGGCTCACCACCCATAGCAGGGGCCATAGAGGTCGGGTGCATTGTGAGCTGGGCGACAGCCGAAGGCAGGGCACTTGGCGGTCCGATCCTCGGCTACAGAAGCTAGCTCTTGGGACGTGGAACGTCACGTCACTGGGGGGGAAAGAGCCTGAGCTAGTGCGCGAAGTCGAGAAATTCCGGCTGGATATAGTCGGACTCACTTCGACGCACAGCAAGGGCTCTGGAACCACTTCTCTCGAGAGGGATTGGACCCTCTTCCACTCTGGCGTTGCCGGCAGTGAGAGGCGACGGGCTGGGGTGGCAATTCTTGTTTCCCCCCGGCTCAAAGCCTGTACGTTGGAGTTCAACCCGGTGGACGAAAGGGTGGGCGGAAGGGTCCTGACTGTTGTTTGTGCTTATGCACCAAACAGCAGTTCAGAATACCCACCCTTTTTGGGAACACTCGAGGGAGTACTGGAAAGTGCTCCCCCAGGTGATTCCCTTGTCCTACTGGGAGACTTAAACGCTCACGTTGGCAACGACAGTGAAACCTGGAGAGGCGTGATTGGGAAGAATGGCCGCCCGGATCTGAACCCGAGTGGTGTTTTGTTATTGGACTTTTGTGCTCGTCACAGTTTGTCGATAACAAACACCATGTTCAAACATAAGGGTGTCCATATGTGCACTTGGCACCAGGACACCCTAGGCCGCAGTTCCATGATCGACTTTGTAGTTGTTTTTCATGTTTGGTTTTGGAGTTAAGCTTTTTAACCTTCCATATTTAGTATGAAAGTTATATTGTTATATTGTAAAAAAAAACAATTTTGTGCCTTTGCGAACCTTACAAATGATACATTTTCTAGAATACTAACAAAGATACACATCTCTAGGTATTATTAGCCTTTTTGCATGTGTTTTTTAGAAGGTATATTTGAATATATATACTATATATATATACTCCTCTCTGAGCTGCAACCTTATCGTGGTAGAGGAGTTTGCGGGTCCCAATGATCCTAGGAGCTATGTTGTCCTCATGTCCTCATGTTTTGGACACTCGGGTGAAGAGAGGGGCGGAGCTTTCTACCGATCACCACCTGGTGGTGAGTTGGCTGCGATGGTGGGGGAGGATGCCGGACAGACCTGGGAGGCCCAAACGCATTGTGAGGGTCTGCTGGGAACGTCTGGGAGAGTCTCCTGTCAGACAAAGTTTCAATTCCCACCTCCGGAAGAACTTTGAACATGTCACGAGGGAGGTGCTGGACATTGAGTCCGAGTGGACCATGTTCCGCACCTCTATTGTCGAGGCGGCAGATCGGAGCTGTGGCCGCAAGGTAGTTGGTGCCTGTCGGGGCGGCAATCCTAAAACCCCTTGGTGGACACCAGCGGTGAGGGATGCCGTCAAGCTGAAGAAGGAGTCCTATCGGGTCCTTTTGGCTCATAGGACTCCGGAGGCAGTGGACAGGTACCGACAGGCCAAGCGGTGTTTCAGCTTCAGCGGTCGCGGAGGCAAAAACTCGGACATGGGAAGAGTTCGGGGAAGCCATGGAAAACGACTTCCGGACGGCTTCGAAGCGATTCTGGACCACCGTCCGCCGCCTCAGGAAGGGGAAGCAGTGCACTATCAACACCGTGTATGGTGCGGATGGTGTTCTGCTGACCTTGACTGCGGATGTTGTGGATAGGTGGAAGGAATACTTCGAAGACCTCCTCAATCCCACCAACACATCTTCCTATGAGGAAGCAGTTTCTGGGGAATCTGTGGTGGACTCTCCTATTTCTGGGGCTGAGGTCGCTGAGGTAGTTAAAAAGCTCCTCGGTGGAGAGGCCCCAGGGGTGGACGAGATACGCCCGGAGTTCCTTAAGGCTCTGGATGCTGTGGGGCTGTCTTGGTTGAAAAGACTTTGCAGCATCGCGTGGACATCGGGGGCGGTACCTCTGGATTGGCAGACCGGGGTGGTGGTTCCTCTCTTTAAGAAGGGGGACCGGAGGGTGTGTTCCAACTATCGTGGGATCACACTCCTCAGCCTTCCCGGTAAGGTTTATTCAGGTGTACTGGAGAGGAGGCTACGTCGGATAGTCGAACCTCGGATTCAGGAGGAACAGTGTGGTTTTCGTCCTGGTCGTGGAACTGTGGACCAGCTCTTTACTCTCGGCAGGGTTCTTGAGGGTGCATGGGAGTTTGCCCAACCAGTCTACATGTGCTTTGTGGACTTGGAGAAGGCATTCGACCGTGTCCCTCGGGAAGTCCTGTGGGGAGTGCTCAGAGAGTATGGGGTATCGGACTGTCTTATTGTGGCGGTCCGTTCCCTGTACGATCAGTGCCAGAGCTTGGTTCGCATTGCCGGCAGTAAGTCGAACACATTTCCAGTGAGGGTTGGACTTCGCCAAGGCTGTCCTTTGTCACCGATTCTGTTCATAACTTTTATGGACAGAATTTCTAGGCGCAGTCAAGGCGTTGAAGGGTTCCGGTTTGGTAACCGCAGGATTAGGTCTCTGCTTTTTGCAGATGATGTGGTCCTGATGGCTTCATCTAACCGGGATCTTCAGCTCTCGCTGGATCGGTTCGCAGCCGAGTGTGAAGCGACCGGAATGAAAATCAGCACCTCCAAGTCCGAGTCCATGGTTCCCGCCCGGAAAAGGGTGGAGTGCCATCTCCGGGTTGGGGAGGAGACCCTGCCCCAAGTGGAGGAGTTCAAGTACCTACGAGTCTTGTTCACGAGTGGGGGAAGAGTGGATCGTGAGATCGACAGGCGGATCGGTGCGGCGTCTTCAGTAATGCGGACGTTGTACCGATCCGTTGTGGTGAAGAAGGAGCTGAGCCGGAAGGCAAAGCTCTCAATTTACCGGTCGATCTACGTTCCCATCCTCACCTATGGTCATGAGCTTTGGGTCATGACCGAAAGGATAAGATCACGGGTACAAGCGGCCGAAATGAGTTTCCTCCGCCGTGTGGCGGGGCTCTCCCTTAGAGATAGGGTGAGAAGCTCTGCCATCCGGGAGGGACTCAAAGTAAAGCCGTTGCTCCTTCACATCGAGAGGAGCCAGATGAGGTTGTTCGGGCATCTGGTCAGGATGCCACCCGAACGCCTCCCTAGGGAGGTGTTTAGGGCACGTCCAACCGGTAGGAGGCCATGGGGAAGACCCAGGACACGTTGGGAAGACTATGTCTCCCGGCTGGCCTGGGAACGCCTCGGGATCCCCCGGGAAGAGCTAGACGAAGTGGCTGGGTAGAGGGAAGTATGGGTTTCCCTGCTTATGCTGTTGCCCCCGCGACCCGACCTCGGATAAGCGGAAGATGATGGATGGATGGATGGATGGATGGATGGATGGATATTTGAATACATTTTTATTGCTTTTTTAGCATTATCTCAGGATTTTAAGAGCAAAATTGTTATATTGAGTAAAAAAACTACTTTTTGCATTTGCAAGAGCTAAAAAAGTATATGTTTCGAGTAAAACTCCCAAAGATACATTATTTCAGGAATTATTAGCATTTTTGAATGTGAGGTGTAGAAGTTATGTTAAAAAAAACTGTCATATAGAGTGTTACAGTATACAGTTTTATTGATTTATACCCAATTTTTCAAACCATAGAAAAACAACTGTATCTAGTAAAACTCACATGGATTCAATATCATAGGCATTTTTAGACATTTTGCACGCTTGGATTAGGAATTATGCTGGAATACATTTTTATTGCTTTTTACGCAAAATCTCAGAATTGTATGTACATTCCTGTCAGATGGAGTAAAAAAATACTCTTTGTTTTTGCAAACCTTACCAAATGTTTTTTTTTCCAGTAAAACGCACAATGATACATTTCCTCAGGGATTATTAGAAATTCTACATGTGTATTTTTGGAGTTAAGTTTTAAATACTGTCATTATGAGTGGGACCAATATAAGGCCAGTAAAACCGAATTTTTGTATTTGTGAACCTTTCCAAAATACCTGAATCTGGTAAAACTCACACACATTCAATATTACAGGCTTTTTTTTTTTTTAGAAATATTTCATGTTTGGTTTTGGAGTTTAGTTTATAAACCTTTTATATTTCGTATGACAGTTATACTGTTATAGTGAATACATTATTTCAGGCATTATTGGCCATTTTTCATGTGTGGTTTGGACGTTATGTTTAAATAACTGTAATATTGAGTTTTACAGTATAGAGTCATTTTGAATAAAACATAATTTTTGATTTGCAAACCATATAAAAATAACTGTTCCTAGTAAAACTCCCATGGATTCAATTTCACATTCTTTTTTAGACATTTTGCACGTTTGGATTAGGAATTATGTTGAAATACATTTTTATTGCTTTTTTCGCATTATCTCAGGATTGTAAGTATAATACTGTCAAATTGAGTAAAACATTACTTGTTGTTTTTGCAAACCTTGTCAAATGTTTTCTTTCCAGTAAAACTCTTAAAGATACATATCTTCAGGCGTTATTATACATTTTGCATGTGTATTTTTGGAATTATGTTTCAAAAACTTTCTTATTGAGTGTGATAGTGTACTGTCATAGTAAATAAAACCTAATTTCTGTATTTGTGAACCTTTCCAAAATACTTGATTCTTGTAAAACTCACATAAATTCAATATTACAGGCTTTTTTTTACATATATTATGTTTGGCTTTGGAGTTATGTCTATAAACCTTTTATATTTAGTATGACAAATATACATCTGTTTTGAATTACAAAACAACTTTATGTCTTTGCAGACCTTACAAATGATCATTTTTCTAGTACAACTGACTAAGATAAATAAATGATAAATGGGTTGTACTTGTATAGCGCTTTTCTACCTTCAAGGTACTCAAAGCGCTTTGACATTACTTCCACATTTACCCATTATCACACACATTCACACACTGAAGGAGGGAGCTGCCATGCAAGGCGCCAACCAGCACCCATCAGGAGCAAGGGTGAAGTGTCTTGCTCAGGACACAACGGACGTGACGAGGTTGGTACTAGGTGGGATTTGAACCCGGGACCCTCGGGTTGCACACGGCCACTCTCCCACTGCACCACGCCGTCCCTTGAATATCTCCAGACATTATAAGCCATTTTGCATGTGTTGTTTAGAAGTTATGTTTGAATACATTTTTATTGCTTTTTTTGCATTATCTCAGGATTGTAGGAACATTACTGTCTTATTGAATAAAAAAACTACATTTTGCATGTGCAAGATTTTAAAAAGCATATGTTTCGAATAAAACTCCCGAAGATTCATTATTTCAGGCATTATTGGCCATTTTTCATGTGTGGTTTAGAAGTTATGTTTAAATAACTGTAATATTGAGTGTTACAGTATAGAGTCATATTGAATAAAACATTATTTTTGATTTGCAAACCATATAGAAATAACTGTTCCTAGTAAAACTCCCATGGATCCAATTTCACATTCTTTTTTAGACATTTTGCACGTTTGGATTAGGAATTATGTTGGAATACATCTTTATTGCTTTTTTCGCATTATCTCAGGATTCCAAGATCATTCAATCAATCAATCAATCAATCAATGTTTACCTATATAGCCCTAAATCACTAGTGTCTCAAAGGGCTGAACAAACCACTACGACATCCTCGGTAGGCCCACATAAGGGCAAGGAAAACTCACACCCAGTGGGACGTCGGTGACAATGATGACTATGAGAACCTTGGAGAGGAGGAAAGCAATGGCTGTCGAGCGGGTCCAACATGATACTGTGAAAGTTCAATCCATAATGGATCCAACACAGTCGCGAGAGTCCAGTCCAAAGCGGATCCAACACAGCAGCGAGAGTCCCGTTCACAGCGGAGCCAGCAGGAAACCGCAGAGATGTCCCCAGCCGATACACAGGCAAGCAGTACATGGCCACCGGATCGGACCGGACCCCCTCCACAAGGGAGAGTGGGACATAGAAGAAAAAGAAAAGAAACGGCAGATCCACTGGTCTAAAAAGGGAGTCTATTTAAAGGCTAGAGTATACAAATGAGTTTTAAGGTGAGACTTAAATGCTTCTACTGAGGTGGCATCTCGAACTGTTACCGGGAGGGCATTCCAGAGTACTGGAGCCCGAACGGAAAACGCTCTATAGCCCGCAGACTTTTTTTGGGCCTTGGGAATCACTAATAAGCCGGAGTCCTTTGAACGCAGATTTCTTGCCGGGACATATGGTACAATACAATCGGCAAGATAGGATGGAGCTAGACCGTGTAGTATTTTATACGTAAGTAGTAAAACCTTAAAGTCACATCTTAAGTGCACAGGAAGGCAGTGCAGGTGAGCCAGTACAGGCGTAATGTGATCAAACTTTCTTGTTCTTGTCAAAAGTCTAGCAGCCGCATTTTGTACCAACTGTAATCTTTTAATGCTAGACATGGGGGGACCCGAAAATAATACGTTACAGTAGTCGAGGCGAGACGTAACAAACGCATGGATAATGATCTCAGCGTCTTTAGTGGACAGAATGGAGCGAATTTTAGCGATATTACGGAGATGAAAGAAGGCCATTTTAGTAACGCTTTTGATGTGTGCCTCAAAGGAGAGAGTTGGGTCAAAGATAATACCCAGATTCTTTACCGTGTCGCCTTGTTTAATTGTTTGGTTGTCAAATGTTAGAGTTGTATTAATAAATAGAGTTCGGTGTCTAGCAGGACCGATAATCAGCATTTCCGTTTTTTTGGCGTTGAGTTGCAAAAAGTTAGCGGACATGCATTGTTTAATTTCATTAAGACACGCCTCCAGCTGACTACAATCCGGCGTGTTGGTCAGCTTTAGGGGCATGTAGAGTTGGGTGTCATCAGCATAACAGTGAAAGCTAACACCGTATTTGCATATGATGTCACCTAGCGGCAGCATGTAGATGCTGAAGAGTGTAGGGCCAAGGACCGAACCCTGGGGAACTCCACACGTTACCTTAACGTAGTCCGAGGTCACATTGTTATGGGAGACACACTGCATCCAATCAGTAAGATAAGAGTTAAACCAAGACAGGGCTAAGTCTGACATACCAATTCGTGTTTTGATACGTTCTAATAAAATCTTATGATCGACGGTATCGAAAGCAGCGCTAAGATCGAGGAGCAGCAACAAAAATGACGTATCAGAATCCATCGTTAGCAATAGATCATTAGTCATTTTTGCGAGGGCTGTCTCCGTGGAGTGATTTGCCCTGAAACCGGATTGAAAGGTTTCACATAGATTATTAGACGCTAAGTGTTCTTTTAACTGCTCCGCAACAATTTTTTCGAGGATTTTTGAAATAAAGGGAAGGTGAGATACCGGTCGGTAGTTTACCATGAGGTCACGATCGAGGTTAGGTCTTTTAAGAAGAGGATGAATAACCGCTTTTTTGAATGCTAGGGGAACAGTGCCCGAGGAAAGTGATAAGTTTATAATATTTAGCACTGATGGACCTAATAATACAAAAAGCTCCTTGATCAGTTTCCCAGGAAGAGGGTCAGGTAAACATGTTGTTTGTTTTATTCCATTTACACGTTGTAACAATTCCTCTAATGTTATTTCCTCAAAACGAGAGAAACTATTTTGGAGGGCAGTATCCGCCGTATATACCATCGTATCAGTGTTAATAGAACCCCGTTGTAGCTGGGACGCATTGTCTTTAATCTCCTTTCTAATGACTTCAATTTTCTTACTAAAGAATTGCATAAAGTCATCAGCTGAGTGGGTGGAGCTACTGGAAGGAGTCCCTTGTTGGGTTGGGATCATTATTGTCATACTGAGTAAAAAACTACTTTGTCCATTTTCAAAGTTTAAAAAAGCACATGTTTCAAGTAAAACTCTCACAGATACATTATTTCAGGCATTTTTGGCCATTTTTCATGTGTGGTTTAGAAGTTATGTTTAAATAACTGTAATATTGAGTGTTACAGTATAGAGTCATATTGAATAAAACATATTTTTTGATTTGCAAACCATATAAAAATAACTGTTCCTAGTAGAACTCCCATGGATTCAATTTCACATTCTTTTTTAGACATTTTGCACGTTTGGATTAGGAATTATGTTGTAATACATTTTTATTGCTTCTTTCGCATTATCTCAGGATTATAAGTATAATACTGTCAAATTGAGTAGAACATTATTTTTTGTTTTTGCAAACCTTGTCAAATGTTTCTTTCCAGTAAAACTCTTAAAGATACATATCTTCAGGCGTTATTAGACATTTTGCATGTGTATTTTTGGAATTGTGTTTCAAAAACATTCTTATTGAGTTTGACAGTATACTGTCATAGTGAATAAAACCTAATTTCTGTATTTGCAAACCTTTCCAAAATACTTGATTCTTGTAAAACTCACATAAATTCCATATTAGAGGCTTTTTTTGACAGAAAGTATGTTTGGTTTTGGAGTTATGTCTATAAACCTTTCATATTTAGTATGACAAATATACATCTGTTTTGAATTACAAAACAACTTTATGTCTTTGCAAACCTTACAAATGATCATTTTTCTAGTACAACTGACAAAGATGAATATCTCCAGACATTATAAGCCATTTTGCATGTGTTGTTTGGAAGTTATGTTTGAATACATTTTTATTGCTTTTTTCGCATTATCTCCGGATTGTAGGAACATTACTGTCTTATTGAATAAAAACACTACTTTTTGCATTTGCAAGATTTTAAAAAGCATATGTTTCGATCAAAACTCCAGAATATGCATTATTTCAGGCATTATTAGCCATTTTTCATGTATGGTTTAGAAGTTATGTTTAAATAACTGTCATATTGAGTGTTACAGTATACAGTCATATTGAGTAGAACCTAATTTTTGTAGTTGCAAACCATAGAAAAACAATCTTTTTTTGTAAAACTCACATTGATTCAATATCACAGGCATTTTTAGAAATTTTGCACATTTGGATTAGGAATTATGTTGGAATACATTTTTATTGCTTTTTTCGCATTATCTCAGGATTCTAAGGTCATTATTGTCATACTGAGTATAAAACTACTTTGTCCATTTTCAAAATTTAAAAAAGCACATGTTTCAAGTAAAACTCTCAGAGATACATTATTTCAGGCATTATTGGCCATTTTTCATGTGTGGTTTAGAAGTTATGTTTAAATAACTGTAATATTTAGTGTTACAATATAGAGTCATATTGAATAAAACATAATTTTTGATTTGCAAACCATATAAAAATAACTGTTCCTAGTAAAACTCCCATGGATTCAATTTCACATTCTTTTTTAGACATTTTGCACGTTTGGATTAGGAATTATGTTGTAATACATTTTTATTGCTTTTTTCGCATTATCTCAGGATTGTAAGTATAATACTGTCAAATTGAGTAAAACATTACTTGTTGTTTTTGCAAACCTTGCCAAATGTTTCTTTCCAGTAAAACTCTTAAAGATACATATCTTCAGGCGTTATCAGACATTTTGCATGTGTATTTTTGGAATTATGTTTCAAAAACATTCTTATTGATATTGACAGTATACTGTCATAGTGAATAAAATCTAATTTCTGTATTTGTGAACCTTTCCAAAATACTTGATTCTTGTAAAACTCACATAAATTCAATACTACAGGCTTTTTTTGACCGTTAGTATGTTTGGTTTTGGAGTTATGTCTATAAACCTTTCATATTTAGTATGACAAATATACAGCTGTTTTGAATTACAAAACAACTTTATTTCTTTGCAAACCTTACAAATGATCATTTTTCTAGTACAACTGACAAAGATGAATATCTCCAGACATTATAAGCCATTTTGCATGTGTTGTTTAGAAGTTCTGTTTTAATACATTTTTATTGCTTTTTTCGCATTATCTCAGTATTGTAGGAACATTACTGTCTTATTGAATAAGAAAACTACTTTTTGCATTTGCAAGATTTTAAAAAGCATATGTTTCGATAAAAACTCCCGAAGATGCATTATTTTAGGCATATTAGCCATTTTTCATGTGTGGTTTAGAAGTTATGTTTAAATAACTGTCATATTGAGTGTTACAGTATACAGTCATATTGAGGTGAACCTCATTTTTGTAGATACAAACCATAGAAAAACAATCTTTTTTAGTAAAACTCACATTGATTCAATGTCACAGGCATTTTTAGAAATTTTGCACATTTGGATTAGGAATTATGTTGGAATACATTTTTATTGCTTTTTTCCCATTATCTCAGGATTCTAAGATCATTATTGTCATACTGAGTAAAAAACTACTTTGTCCATTTTCAAAATTTAAAAAAGCACATGTTTCAAGTAAAACTCTCACAGATACATTATTTCAGGCATTATTGGCCATTTTTCATGTGTGGTTTAGAAGTTATGTTTAAATAACTGTAATATTGAGTGTTACAGTAAAGAGTCATATTGAATAAAACATAATTTTTGATTTGCAAACCATATACAAATAACTGTTCTTAGTAAAACTCCCATGGATTCAATTTCACATTCTTTTTTAGACATTTTGCACGTTTGGATTAGGAATTATGTTGTAATACATTTTTATTGCTTTTTCGCATTATCTCAGGATTGTAAGTATGATACTGTCAAATTGAGTAAAACATTACCTGTTGTTTTTGCAAAACTTGCCAAATGTTTCTTCCCAGTAAAACTCTTAAAGATACATATCTTCAGGCGTTATTAGACATTTTGCATGTGTATTTTCGGAATTATGTTTCAAAAACTTTCTTATTGAGTTTGACAGTATACTGTCATAGTGAATAAAACCTAATTTCTGTATTTGTGAACCTTTCCAAAATACTTGATTCTTGTAAAACTCACATAAATTCAATATTCTAGGCTTTTTTTGACAGAAATTATGTTTGGTTTTGGAGTTATGTCTATAAACCTTTCATATTTAGTATGACAAATATACATCTGTTTTGAATTACAAAACAATTTTATGTCTTTGCAAACCTTACAAATGATCATTTTTCTAGTA
The DNA here is from genome assembly GCF_033978795.1 of Nerophis ophidion. Lineage (NCBI taxonomy): Eukaryota > Metazoa > Chordata > Actinopteri > Syngnathiformes > Syngnathidae > Nerophis > Nerophis ophidion. Next base: position 19,925,884 of record NC_084636.1, read on the forward strand.
CAACTGACAAAGAGGAATTTCTCCGGACATTATAAGCCATTTTGCATGTGTTGTTTAGAAGTTATGTTTGAATACATTTTTATTGCTTTTTTTCGCATTATCTCAGGATTGTATGAACATTACTGTCTTATTGAATACAAAAACTACTTTTTGCATTTGCAAGATTTTAAAAAGCATATGTTTCGATCAAAACTCCCGAAGATGCATTATTTCAGGCATTATTAGCCATTTTTCATGTGTGGTTTAGAAGTTATGTTTAAATAACTGTCATATTGAGTGTTACAGTATACAGTCATATTGAGAATAACCTAATTTTTGTAGTTGCAAATTATAGAAAAACAATATTTTTTGGTAAAAAGCCTGTAATATTGAATTTATGTGAGTTTTACAAGAATCAAGTATTTTGGAAAGGTTCACAAATACAGAAATTAGGTTCTATTCACTATGACAGTATACTGTCACACTCAATAAGAACGTTTTTAAACATAATTCCAAAAAAACACATGCAAAATGTCTAATAACGCCTGAAGTTATGTATCTTTAAGAGTTTTACTGGAAAGAAACATTTGACAAGGTTTGCAAAAACAAAAAGTAATGTTTTACTCAATTTGGCAGTATTATACTTACAATCCTGAGATAATGCGAAAAAAGCAATACAATTTATTACAACATAATTCCTAATCCAAACGTGCAAAATGTCTAAAAATGCCTGTGAAATTGAATCCATGGGAGTTTTACTAGGAACAGTTATTTTTATATGGTTTGCAAATCAAAAATTATGTTTTATTCAATATGACTCTTTACTGTAACACTCAATATGACAGTTATTTAAACATAACTTCTAAACCACACATGAAAAATGGCTAATAATGCCTGAAATAATGCATCTTCGGGAGTTTTGTTCGAAACATATGCTTTTTAAAATCTTGCATATGCAAAAAGTAGTTTTTTATTCAATAAGACGGTAATGTTCCTACAATCCTGAGATAATGCCAAAAAAGCAATAAAAATGTATTCAAACATAACTTCTAAACGACACATGCAAAATGGCTTATAATGTCTGGAGATATTCATCTTTGTCAGTTGTACTAGAAAAATGATCATTTGTAAGGTTTGCAAAGACATAAAGTTGTTTTGTAATTCAAAACAGATGTATATTTGTCATACTAAATATGAAATGTTTATAGACATAACTCCAAAACCAAACATAATATCTGTCAAAAAGAAAGCCTGTAATATTGAATTTATGTGAGTGTTACAAGAATCGAGTTTTTTGGAAAGGTTCACAAATACAGAAATTAGGTTTCATTCACTATGACAGTATACTGTCACACTCAATAAGAAAGTTTTTGAAACATAATTCCAAAAATACACATGCAAAATGTCTAATAACGCCTGAAGATATGTATCTTTAAGAGTTTTACTGAAAAGAAACATTTTTTAAGGTTTACAAAAACAAAATGTAATGTTTTACTAAATTTGACAGTATTATACTTACAATCCTGAGATAATGCGAAAAAAGCAATAAAAATGTATTACAACATAATTCCTAATCCAAACGTGCAAATTGTCTAAAAATGCCTGTGATATTGAATCAATGTGAGTTTTACTAGAAACGATTGTTTTTCTATGGTTTGCAACTACAAAAATGAGGTTTTACTCAATATGACTGTATACTGTAACACTCAATATGACAGTTATTTAAACATAACTTCTAAACCACACATGAAAAATGGCTAATAATGCCTGAAATAATGCATCTTCGGGAGTTTTGTTCGAAACATATGCTTTTTAAAATCTTGCATATGCAAAAAGTAGTTTTTTATTCAATAAGACGGTAATGTTCCTACAATCCTGGGATAATGCGAAAAAAGCAATAAAAATGTATTCAAACATAACTTCTAAACGACAGATGCAAAATGGCTTATAATGTCTGGAGATATTCATCTTTGTCAGTTTTACTAGAAAAATGATCATTTGTAAGGTTTGCAAAGACATAAAGTTGTTTTGTAATTCAAAACAGATGTATATTTGTCATACTAAATATGAAAGGTTTATAGACATAACTCCAATACCAAACATAATATCTGTCAAAAAAAAGCCTGTAATATTGAATTTATGTGAGTTTTACAAGAATTGAGTTTTTTGGAAAGGTTCACAAGTACAGAAATTAGGTTTTATTCACTATGACAGTATACTGTCACACTCAATAAGAACGTTTTTGAAACATAATTCCAAAAATACACATGCAAAATGTCTAATAACGCCTGAAGTTATGTATCTTTAAGAGTTTTACTGGAAAGAAACATTTGACAAGGTTTGCAAAAACAAAAAGTAATGTTTTACTCAATTTGACAGTATTATACTTACAATCCTGAGATAATGCGACAAAAGCAATAAAAATGTATTCCAACATAATTCCTAATCCAAACGTGCAAAATGTCTAAAAATGCCTGTGATATTGAATCAATGTGAGTTTTACTCGAACCGATTGTTTTTCTATGGTTTACAACTACAAAAATTTGGTTTTACTCAATATGACTGTATACTGTAACACTCAATATGACAGTTATTTAAACATAACTTCTAAACCACACATGAAAAATGGCTAATAATGCCTGAAATAATGCATCTTCAAGAGTTTTTTTCGAAACATATGCTTTTTAAAATCTTGCATATGCAAAAAGTAGTTTTTTATTCAATAAGACAGTAATGTTCCTACAATCCTGAGATAATGCGAAAAAAGCAATAAAAATGTATTCAAACATAACGTCCAAACAACACATGCAAAATGGCTTATAATGTCTGGAGATATTCATCTTTGTCAGTTGTACTAGAAAAAATATCATTTGTAAGGTTTGCAAAGACATAAAGTTGTTTTGTAATACAAAACAGATGTATATTTGTCATACTAAATATGAAATGTATATAGACATAACTCCAATACCAAACATAATATCTGTCAAAAAAGCCTGTAATATTGAATTTATGTGAGTTTTACAAGAATTGAGTTTTTTGGAAAGGTTCACAAATACAGAAATTAGGTTTCATTCACTATGACAATATACTGTCACATTCAATAAGAACATTTTTGAAACATAATTCCAAAAATACACATGCAAAATGTCTAATAACGCCTGAAAATATGTATCTTTAAGAGTTTTACTGAAAAGAAACATTTGACAAGGTTTGCAAAAACAAAAAGTAATGTTTTACTCAATTTGACAGTATTATACTTACAATCCTGAGATAATGCGAAAAAAGCAATAAAAATGTATTCCCGAAACATATGCTTTTTTAAATCTTGCAAATTCAAAAAGTAGTTTTTTACTCAATATGACTATAATAGTCTTAGAATCCTGAGATAATGCGAAAAAAGCAATAAAAATGTATTCAAACATGACTTCTAAACAACTCATGCAAAATGGCTAATAATGCCTAGAGATATGTTTTTTTGTTAGTTGTACTAGAAAAATGATCTTTTGTAAGGTTTGCAAAGACACAAGTTAGTTTTTTATTCAATATAACAGTGTAACTTTCATACTAAATATGAAAGGTTTATAATCATAACTCCAAATCCAAATATGAAATTTGTCTTTAAAATCCTTTAATATTGAATTTATGTAAGTTTTAGCAGAATCAGGTATTTTGGAAGGAATCACAAATACAAATATTAGATTTTACTGGCCTCATACTGAAATGACAGTTTTTGAAACATAACTCCAAAAATACACATGCAAAATGTCTAATAATGCCTGAAGAAATAAATCTTCGAGAGTTTTCCTTAAAAAAAAAAACATTTGGTAAGGTTTGCAAAAACAAAATTTGATTTGTTACTCAATTTGACAGTAATGTACTTAGAATCATAAGATAATGCGAAAAAAGCAATAAAAATGTATTCCAACATAATTCTAAATCCAAACGTGCAAAATGTCTAAAAATGCCTGTGATATTGAATACTTGTGAGTTTTACTAGATACCGATGTTTTTCTATGGTTTGCAAATACAAAAATGAGGTTTTACTCAATATGACTGTATACTGTAACACTCAATATGACAGTTATTTAAACATAACTCCTACACCACACATGATAAATAGCTAATAATATCTGAAATAATGCATCTTTGGGAGTTTTACTCGAAACATATGCTTTTTTAAATCTTGCAAGTGCAAAAAGTAGTTTTTTACTCAATGTGACTATAATAGTCTTACATTCCTGAGATAATGCGAAAAAAGCAATAAAAATGTATTCAAACATAACTTCTAAACAACACATGCAAAATGGCTAATATAAAAGCTAGAGATATGTTTTTTTGTTAGTTGTACTAGAAAAATGATCTTTTGTAAGGTTTGCAAAGACACAAGTTAGTTGTTTTTATTCAATATAACAGTGTAACTGTCATACTAAATATGAAAGCTTTATAATCAAAACTCCAAAACCAAATATGAAATTTTTCTTAAAAAGCCTTTAATATTGAATTTATGTAAGTTTTAGCAGAATGAGGTATTTTGGAAAGAATCACAAATACAAATATTAGATTTTACTGGCCTCATATTGGTCACACTCAAAATGACAGTTTTTGAAACATAACTCCAAAAATACACATGCAAAATGTCTAATAATGCCCGAAGAAATGCATCTTCGAGAGTTTTCCTGAAAAAAAAACATTTGGTAAGGTTTGCAAAAACAAATTTGATTTGTTACTCAATTTGACAGTAATGTACTTAGAATCCGGAGATAATGCGAAAAAAGCAATAAAAATGTATTCCACCATAATTCTAAATCCAAACGTGCAAAATGTCTAAAAATGCCTGTGATATTGAATACTTGTGAGTTTTACTAGATACAGTTGTTTTTCTATGGTTTGCAAATACAAAAATGAGGTTTTACTCAATATGACTGTATACTGTAACACTCAATATGACAGTCATTTAAACATAACTCCTACACCACACATGATACATAATAATGACTGAAATAATGCATCTTTGGGAGTTTATTCGAAACATACGCTTTTTTAAATCTTGCAAATGCAAAAAGTAGGTTTTTACTCAATATGACTATAATAGTCTTAGAATCCTGAGATAATGCGAAAAAAGCAATACAAATGTATTCCACCATAATTCTAAATCCAAACGTGCAAAATGTCTAAAAATGCCTGTGATATTGAATACTTGTGAGTTTTACTAGATACAGTTGTTTTTCTATGGTTTGCAAATACAAAAATGAGGTTTTACTCAATATGACTGTATACTGTAACACTCAATATGACAGTCATTTAAACATAACTCCTACACCACACATGATACATAATAATGACTGAAATAATGCATCTTTGGGAGTTTATTCGAAACATACGCTTTTTTAAATCTTGCAAATGCAAAAAGTAGGTTTTTACTCAATATGACTATAATAGTCTTAGAATCCTGAGATAATGCGAAAAAAGCAATACAAATGTATTCAAACATAACTTCTAAACAACACATGCAAAATGGCTAATAATAGCTAGAGATATGTTTTTTTGTTAATTTTACTAGAAAAATGATCTTTTGTAAGGTTTGCAAAGACACAAGTTAGTTTTTTTATTCAATATAACATTGTAACTGTCATACTAAATATGAAAGGTTTATAATCATAACTCCAAAACCAAATATGAAATTTGTCTTAAAAAGCCTTTAATATTGAATTTATGTAATATTTAGCAGAATCGGGTATTTTGGAAAGAATCACAAATACAAATATTAGATTTTACTGACCTCATATTGGTCACACTCAAAATGACAGTTTTTGAAACATAACTCCAAAAATACACATGCAAAATGTCTAATAATGCCTGAAGAAATGCATCTTCGAGAGTTTTCCTGAAAAAAAAAAAAACATTTGGTAAGGTTTGCAAAAACAAAATTTGATTTGTTACTCAATTTGACAGTAATGTACTTAGAATCCTGAGATAATGCGAAAAAAGCAATAAAACTGTATTCCAACATAATTCCTAATCCAAACGTGCAAAATGTCTAAAAATGCCTGTGATATTGAATACTTGTGAGTTTTACTAGATACATTTGTTTTTCAATGGTTTCCAAATACAAAAATGAGGTTTTACTCAATATGACTGTATACTGTAACACTCAATATGACAGTTTTTTAAAAATAACTCCTACACCACACATGAAAAATGGCTAATAATGCCTGAAATAATGCATCTTTGGGAGTTTTACTCGAAACATATGCTTTTTTAAATCTTGCAAATGCAAAAAGTAGTTTTTTACTCAATACGACTATAATAGTCTTACAATCCTGTGATAATGCAAAAAAAGCAATAAAAATGTATTCAAACATAACTTCTAAACAACACATGCAAAATGGCTAATAATGCCTACATATATGTTTTTTGTCAGTTGTAGTAGAAAAATGATCTTTTGTAAGGTTTGCAAAGACACAAGTTAGTTTTTTTTTCAATATAACAGTGTAACTGTCATACTAAATATGAAAGGTTTATAATCATAACTCCAAAACCAAATATGAAATGTGTCTTATAAAGCCTTTAATATTGAATTTATGTAACTTTTAGCAGAATCAGGTATTTTGGAAAGGTTCACAAATACAAATATTAGATTTTACTGGTCTCATATTGGTCACACTCAAAATGACAGTTTTTGAAACATAACTCCAAAAATATACATGCAAAATGTCTAATAATGCCTGAAGTGTACAGTCATATTGAGTAAAACCTCATTTTTGTATTTGCAAACCATAGAAAAACAACTGTATCTAGTAAAACTCACATGTATTCAATATCACAGGCATTTTTAGACATTTTGCATGTTTGGTTTAGGAATTATGTTGGAATACAAGTTCATTGCTTTTTTCGCATTATCTCAGGATTCATCTTCGAGAGTTTTCCTGAAAAAAAAAAACATTTGGTAAGGTTTGCAAAAACAAAATTTGATTTGTTACTCAATTTGACAGTAATGTACTTAGAATCCTGAGATAATGCGAAAAAAGCAATAAAAATGTATTCCAACATAATTCCTAATCCAAACGTGCAAAATGTCTAAAAATGCATGTGATATTGAATACATGTGAGTTTTACTAGATACAGTTGATTTTTTATGGTTTGCAAATACAAAAATGAGGTTTTACTCAATATGACTGTACACTGTAACACTCAATACGACAGTTATTTAAACATAACTCCTACACCACACATGAAAAATGGCTAATAATGCCTGAAATAATGCATCTTTGGGAGTTTTACTCGAAACATATGCTTTTTTAAATCTTGCAAATTTAAAAAGTAGTTTTTTACTCAATACGACTATAATAGTCTTACATTCCTTAGATAATGCGAAAAAAGCAATAAAAATGTCTTCAAACATAACTTCTAAACAACACATGCAAAATGGCTAATAATGCCCAGAGATTTTTTTTGTTAGTTTTACTAAAAAAATGATCTTTTGTAAGGTTTGCAAAGACACAAATTAGTTTTTTTTATTCAATATAACAGTGTAACTGTCATACTAAATATGACAGGTTTATAATCATAACTCCAAAACCAAATCTGAAATTTGTCTTAAAAAGCCTTTAATATTGAATTTATGTAAGTTTTAGCAGAATCAGGTATTTTGGAAAGAATCACAAATACAAATATTAGATTTTACTGGCCTCATATTGGTCACACTCAAAATGACAGTTTTTGAAGCATAACTCAAAAAATACACATGGAAATGGTCTAATAATGCCTGAAGAAATGCATCTTCGAGAGTTTTCCAGAAAAAAAACATTTGGTAAGGTTTGCAAAAACAAAATTTGATTTGTTACTCAATTTGACAGTAATGTACTTAGAATCCTGAGATAATGCGAAAAAAGCAATAAAAATGTATTCCAACATAATTCCTAATCCAAACGTGCAAAATGTCTAAAAATGCCTGTGATATTGAATACATGTGAGTTTTACTAGATACAGTTGTTTTTCTATGGTTTGCAAATACAAAAATGAGGTTTTACTCATTATGACTGTACACTGTAACACTCAATATGACAGTTATTTAAACATAACTCCTACACCACACATGAAAAATGGCTAATAATGCATGAAATAATGCATCTTTGGGAGTTTTACTCGAAACATATGCTTTTTTAAATCTTGCAAATGCAAAAAGTAGTTTTTTACTCAATACGACTATAATAGTCTTACAATCCTGTGATAATGCAAAAAAAGCAATAAAAATGTATTCAAACATAACTTCTAAACAACACATGCAAAATGGCTAATAATGCCTACATATATGTTTTTTGTCAGTTGTAGTAGAAAAATGATCTTTTGTAAGGTTTGCAAAGACACAAGTTAGTTTTTTTTATTCAATATAACACTGTAACTGTCATACTAAATATGAAAGGTTTATAATCATAACTCCAAAACCAAATATGAAATGTGTCTTACAAAGCCTTTAATATTGAATTTATGTAAGTTTTAGCAGAATCAGGTATTTTGGAAAGGTTCACAAATACAAATATTAGATTTTACTGGCCTCATATTGGTCACACTCAAAATGACAGTTTTTGAAACATAACTCCAAAAATACACATGCAAAATGTCTAATAATGCCTGAAGAAATGCATCTTCGAGAGTTTTCCAGAAAAAAAACATTTGGTAAGGTTTGGAAAAACAAAATTTGATTTGTTACTCAATTTGACAGTAAGGTACTTAGAATCCTGAGATAATGTGAAAAAGCAATAAAAATGTATTCCAACATAATTCCTAATCCAAACGTGCAAAATGTCTAAAAATGCCTGTGATATTGAATACATGTGAGTTTTACTAGATACAGTTGTTTTTCTATGGTTTGCAAATACAAAAATGAGGTTTTACTCATTATGAATGTACACTGTAACACTCAATATGACAGTTATTTAAACATAACTCCTACACCACACATGAAAAATGGCTAATAATGCCTGAAATAATACATCTTTGGGAGTTTTACTCGAAACATATGCTTTTTTAAATCTTGCAAATGCAAAAAGTAGTTTTTTACTCAATACGACTATAATAGTCTTACAATCCTGAGATAATGCGAAAAAAGCAATAAAAATGTATTCAAACATAACTTCTAAACAACACATGCAAAATGGCTAATAATGCCCAGAGATGTTTTTTTGTTAGTTTTACTAAAAAAAATATATTTTGTAAGGTTTGCAAAGACACAAATTAGTTTTTTTATTCAATATAACACTGTAACTGTCATACTAAATATGAAAGGTTTATAATCATAACTCCAAAACCAAATATGAAATTTGTCTTAAAAAGCCTTTAATATTGAATTCATGTAAATTTTACCAAAATCAGGTATTTTGGAAAGAATCACAAATACAAATATTAGATTTTACTGGCCTCATATTGGTCACACTCAAAATGACAGTTTTTGAAACATAACTCCAAAAATACACATGCAAAATGTCTAATAATGCCTGAAGAAATGCATCTTCGAGAGTTTTCCTGAAAAAAAAAAACATTTGGTAAGGTTTGCAAAAACAAAATTTGATTTGTTACTCAATTTGACAGTAATGTACTTAGAATCCTGAGATAATGCGAAAAAAGCAATACAAATGTATTCCAACATAATTCCTAATCCAAACGTGCAAAATGTCTAAAAATGCCTGTGATATTGAATACATGTGAGTTTTACTAGATACAGTTTTTTTTCTATGGTTTGCAAATACAAAAATGAGGTTTTACTCATTATGACTGTACACTGTAACACTCAATATGACAGTTATTTAAACATAACTCCTACACAACACATGAAAAATGGCTAATAATGCCTGAAATAATGCATCTTTGGGAGTTTTACTCGAAACATATGCTTTTTTAAATCTTGCAAATGCAAAAAGTAGTTTTTTACTCAATACGACTATAATAGTCTTACAATCCTGAGATAATGCGAAAAAAGCAATACAAATATATTCAAACATAACTTCTAAACAACACATGCAAAATGGTTAATAATGCCTACGTATATGTTTTTTTGTCAGTTGTAGTAGAAAAATGATCTTTTGCAAGGGTTGCAAAGACACAAGTTAGTTTTTTTATTCAATATAACAGTGTAACTGGCATACTAAATATGAAAGGTTTATAATCATAACTCCAAAACCAAATATGAAATGTGTCTTAAAAAGCCTTTAATATTGAATTTATGTAAGTTTTAGCAGAATCAGGTATTTTGGAAAGGTTCACAAATACAAATATTAGATTTTACTGGCCTCATATTGGTCACACTCAAAATGACAGTTTTTGAAACATAACTCCAAAAATACACATGCAAAATGTCTAATAATGCCTGAAGAAATGCATCTTCGAGAGTTTTCCAGAAAAAAAACATTTGGTAAGGTTTGCAAAAACAAAATTTGATTTGTTACTCAATTTGACAGTAATGTACTTAGAATCCTGAGATAATGTGAAAAAAGCAATAAAAATGTATTCCAACATAATTCCTAATCCAAACGTGCAAAATGTCTAAAAATGCCTGTGATATTGAATACATGTGAGTTTTACTAGATACAGTTGTTTTTCTATGGTTTGCAAATACAAAAATGAGGTTTTACTCATTATGAATGTACACTGTAACACTCAATATGACAGTTATTTAAACATAACTCCTACACCACACATGAAAAATGGCTAATAATGCCTGAAATAATGCATCTTTGGGAGTTTTACTCGAAACATATGCTTTTTTAAATCTTGCAAATGCAAAAAGTAGTTTTTTACTCAATACGACTATAATAGTCTTACAATCCTGAGATAATGCGAAAAAAGCAATAAAAATGTATTCAAACATAACTTCTAAACAACACATGCAAAATGCCTAATAATGCCTACATATATGTTTTTTTGTCAGCTGTTGTAGAAAAATGATATTTTGTAAGGTGTGCAAAGACACAAGTTAGTTTTTTTATTCAATATAACATTGTAACTGTCATACTAAATATGAAAGGTTTATAATCATAACTCCAAAACCAAATATGAAATTTGTCTTAAAAGCCTTTAATATTGAATTTATGTAAGTTTTAGCAGAATCGGGTATTTTGGAAAGAATCACAAATACAAATATTAGATTTTACTGACCTCATATTGGTCACACTCAAAATGACAGTTTTTGAAACATAACTCCAAAAATACACATGCAAAATGTCTAATAATGCCCGAAGAAATGCATCTTCGAGAGTTTTCCTGAAAAAAAAAAACATTTGGTAAGGTTTGCAAAAACAAAATTTGATTTGTTACTCAATTTGACGGTAATGTACTTTAAATCCTGATATAATGCGAAAAAAGCAATAAAAATGTATTCCAACATAATTCCTAATCCAAACGTGCAAAATGTCTAAAAATGCCTGTGATATTGAATACTTGTGAGTTTTACTGGATACATTTGTTTTTCAATGGTTTCCAAATACAAAAATGAGGTTTTACTCAATATGACTGTATACTGTAACACTCAATATGACAGTTTTTTAAAAATAACTCCTACACCACACATGAAAAATGGCTAATAATGCCTGAAATAATGCATCTTTGGGAGTTTTACTCGAAACATATGCTTTTTTAAATCTTGCAAATGCAAAAAGTAGTTTTTTACTCAATACGACTATAATAGTCTTACAATCCTGTGATAATGCAAAAAAAGCAATAAAAATGTATTCAAACATAACTTCTAAACAACACATGCCAAATGGCTAATAATGCCTACATATATGTTTTTTGTCAGTTGTAGTAGAAAAATGATCTTTTGTAAGGTTTGCAAAGACACAAGTTAGTTTTTTTTATTCAATATAACACTGTAACTGTCATACTAAATATGAAAGGTTTATAATCATAACTCCAAAACCAAATATGAAATGTGTCTTACAAAGCCTTTAATATTGAATTTATGTAAGTTTTAGCAGAATCAGGTATTTTGGAAAGGTTCACAAATACAAATATTAGATTTTACTGGCCTCATATTGGTCACACTCAAAATGACAGTTTTTGAAACATAACTCCAAAAATACACATGCAAAATGTCTAATAATGCCTGAAGAAATGCATCTTCGAGAGTTTTCCAGAAAAAAAACATTTGGTAAGGTTTGGAAAAACAAAATTTGATTTGTTACTCAATTTGACAGTAATGTACTTAGAATCCTGAGATAATGTGAAAAAGCAATAAAAATGTATTCCAACATAATTCCTAATCCAAACGTGCAAAATGTCTAAAAATGCCTGTGATATTGAATACATGTGAGTTTTACTAGATACAGTTGTTTTTCTATGATTTGCAAATACAAAAATGAGGTTTTACTCATTATGAATGTACACTGTAACACTCAATATGACAGTTATTTAAACATAACTCCTACACCACACATGAAAAATGGCTAATAATGCCTGAAATAATACATCTTTGGGAGTTTTACTCGAAACATATGCTTTTTTAAATCTTGCAAATGCAAAAAGTAGTTTTTTACTCAATACGACTATAATAGTCTTACAATCCTGAGATAATGCGAAAAAAGCAATAAAAATGTATTCAAACATAACTTCTAAACAACACATGCAAAATGGCTAATAATGCCCAGAGATGTTTTTTTGTTAGTTTTACTAAAAAAAATATATTTTGTAAGGTTTGCAAAGACACAAATTAGTTTTTTTATTCAATATAACACTGTAACTGTCATACTAAATATGAAAGGTTTATAATCATAACTCCAAAACCAAATATGAAATTTGTCTTAAAAAGCCTTTAATATTGAATTCATGTAAATTTTACCAAAATCAGGTATTTTGGAAAGAATCACAAATACAAATATTAGATTTTACTGGCCTCATATTGGTCACACTCAAAATGACAGTTTTTGAAACATAACTCCAAAAATACACATGCAAAATGTCTAATAATGCCTGAAGAAATGCATCTTCGAGAGTTTTCCTGAAAAAAAAAAACATTTGGTAAGGTTTGCAAAAACAAAATTTGATTTGTTACTCAATTTGACAGTAATGTACTTAGAATCCTGAGATAATGCGAAAAAAGCAATACAAATGTATTCCAACATAATTCCTAATCCAAACGTGCAAAATGTCTAAAAATGCCTGTGATATTGAATACATGTGAGTTTTACTAGATACAGTTTTTTTTCTATGGTTTGCAAATACAAAAATGAGGTTTTACTCATTATGACTGTACACTGTAACACTCAATATGACAGTTATTTAAACATAACTCCTACACAACACATGAAAAATGGCTAATAATGCCTGAAATAATGCATCTTTGGGAGTTTTACTCGAAACATATGCTTTTTTAAATCTTGCAAATGCAAAAAGTAGTTTTTTACTCAATACGACTATAATAGTCTTACAATCCTGAGATAATGCGAAAAAAGCAATACAAATATATTCAAACATAACTTCTAAACAACACATGCAAAATGGTTAATAATGCCTACGTATATGTTTTTTTGTCAGTTGTAGTAGAAAAATGATCTTTTGCAAGGGTTGCAAAGACACAAGTTAGTTTTTTTATTCAATATAACAGTGTAACTGGCATACTAAATATGAAAGGTTTATAATCATAACTCCAAAACCAAATATGAAATGTGTCTTAAAAAGCCTTTAATATTGAATTTATGTAAGTTTTAGCAGAATCAGGTATTTTGGAAAGGTTCACAAATACAAATATTAGATTTTACTGGCCTCATATTGGTCACACTCAAAATGACAGTTTTTGAAACATAACTCCAAAAATACACATGCAAAATGTCTAATAATGCCTGAAGAAATGCATCTTCGAGAGTTTTCCAGAAAAAAAACATTTGGTAAGGTTTGCAAAAACAAAATTTGATTTGTTACTCAATTTGACAGTAATGTACTTAGAATCCTGAGATAATGTGAAAAAAGCAATAAAAATGTATTCCAACATAATTCCTAATCCAAACGTGCAAAATGTCTAAAAATGCCTGTGATATTGAATACATGTGAGTTTTACTAGATACAGTTGTTTTTCTATGGTTTGCAAATACAAAAATGAGGTTTTACTCATTATGAATGTACACTGTAACACTCAATATGACAGTTATTTAAACATAACTCCTACACCACACATGAAAAATGGCTAATAATGCCTGAAATAATGCATCTTTGGGAGTTTTACTCGAAACATATGCTTTTTTAAATCTTGCAAATGCAAAAAGTAGTTTTTTACTCAATACGACTATAATAGTCTTACAATCCTGAGATAATGCGAAAAAAGCAATAAAAATGTATTCAAACATAACTTCTAAACAACACATGCAAAATGCCTAATAATGCCTACATATATGTTTTTTTGTCAGCTGTTGTAGAAAAATGATATTTTGTAAGGTGTGCAAAGACACAAGTTAGTTTTTTTATTCAATATAACATTGTAACTGTCATACTAAATATGAAAGGTTTATAATCATAACTCCAAAACCAAATATGAAATTTGTCTTAAAAGCCTTTAATATTGAATTTATGTAAGTTTTAGCAGAATCGGGTATTTTGGAAAGAATCACAAATACAAATATTAGATTTTACTGACCTCATATTGGTCACACTCAAAATGACAGTTTTTGAAACATAACTCCAAAAATACACATGCAAAATGTCTAATAATGCCCGAAGAAATGCATCTTCGAGAGTTTTCCTGAAAAAAAAAAACATTTGGTAAGGTTTGCAAAAACAAAATTTGATTTGTTACTCAATTTGACGGTAATGTACTTTAAATCCTGATATAATGCGAAAAAAGCAATAAAAATGTATTCCAACATAATTCCTAATCCAAACGTGCAAAATGTCTAAAAATGCCTGTGATATTGAATACTTGTGAGTTTTACTGGATACATTTGTTTTTCAATGGTTTCCAAATACAAAAATGAGGTTTTACTCAATATGACTGTATACTGTAACACTCAATATGACAGTTTTTTAAAAATAACTCCTACACCACACATGAAAAATGGCTAATAATGCCTGAAATAATGCATCTTTGGGAGTTTTACTCGAAACATATGCTTTTTTAAATCTTGCAAATGCAAAAAGTAGTTTTTTACTCAATACGACTATAATAGTCTTACAATCCTGTGATAATGCAAAAAAAGCAATAAAAATGTATTCAAACATAACTTCTAAACAACACATGCCAAATGGCTAATAATGCCTACATATATGTTTTTTGTCAGTTGTAGTAGAAAAATGATCTTTTGTAAGGTTTGCAAAGACACAAGTTAGTTTTTTTTATTCAATATAACACTGTAACTGTCATACTAAATATGAAAGGTTTATAATCATAACTCCAAAACCAAATATGAAATGTGTCTTACAAAGCCTTTAATATTGAATTTATGTAAGTTTTAGCAGAATCAGGTATTTTGGAAAGGTTCACAAATACAAATATTAGATTTTACTGGCCTCATATTGGTCACACTCAAAATGACAGTTTTTGAAACATAACTCCAAAAATACACATGCAAAATGTCTAATAATGCCTGAATAAATGCATCTTCGAGAGTTTTCCAGAAAAAAAACATTTGGTAAGGTTTGGAAAAACAAAATTTGATTTGTTACTCAATTTGACAGTAATGTACTTAGAATCCTGAGATAATGTGAAAAAGCAATAAAAATGTATTCCAACATAATTCCTAATCCAAACGTGCAAAATGTCTAAAAATGCCTGTGATATTGAATACATGTGAGTTTTACTAGATACAGTTGTTTTTCTATGGTTTGCAAATACAAAAATGAGGTTTTACTCATTATGAATGTACACTGTAACACTCAATATGACAGTTATTTAAACATAACTCCTACACCACACATGAAAAATGGCTAATAATGCCTGAAATAATACATCTTTGGGAGTTTTACTCGAAACATATGCTTTTTTAAATCTTGCAAATGCAAAAAGTAGTTTTTTACTCAATACGACTATAATAGTCTTACAATCCTGAGATAATGCGAAAAAAGCAATAAAAATGTATTCAAACATAACTTCTAAACAACACATGCAAAATGGCTAATAATGCCCAGAGATGTTTTTTTGTTAGTTTTACTAAAAAAAATATATTTTGTAAGGTTTGCAAAGACACAAATTAGTTTTTTTATTCAATATAACACTGTAACTGTCATACTAAATATGAAAGGTTTATAATCATAACTCCAAAACCAAATATGAAATTTGTCTTAAAAAGCCTTTAATATTGAATTCATGTAAATTTTACCAAAATCAGGTATTTTGGAAAGAATCACAAATACAAATATTAGATTTTACTGGCCTCATATTGGTCACACTCAAAATGACAGTTTTTGAAACATAACTCCAAAAATACACATGCAAAATGTCTAATAATGCCTGAAGAAATGCATCTTCGAGAGTTTTCCTGAAAAAAAAAAACATTTGGTAAGGTTTGCAAAAACAAAATTTGATTTGTTACTCAATTTGACAGTAATGTACTTAGAATCCTGAGATAATGCGAAAAAAGCAATACAAATGTATTCCAACATAATTCCTAATCCAAACGTGCAAAATGTCTAAAAATGCCTGTGATATTGAATACATGTGAGTTTTACTAGATACAGTTTTTTTTCTATGGTTTGCAAATACAAAAATGAGGTTTTACTCATTATGACTGTACACTGTAACACTCAATATGACAGTTATTTAAACATAACTCCTACACAACACATGAAAAATGGCTAATAATGCCTGAAATAATGCATCTTTGGGAGTTTTACTCGAAACATATGCTTTTTTAAATCTTGCAAATGCAAAAAGTAGTTTTTTACTCAATACGACTATAATAGTCTTACAATCCTGAGATAATGCGAAAAAAGCAATACAAATATATTCAAACATAACTTCTAAACAACACATGCAAAATGGTTAATAATGCCTACGTATATGTTTTTTTGTCAGTTGTAGTAGAAAAATGATCTTTTGCAAGGTTTGCAAAGACACAAGTTAGTTTTTTTATTCAATATAACAGTGTAACTGGCATACTAAATATGAAAGGTTTATAATCATAACTCCAAAACCAAATATGAAATGTGTCTTAAAAAGCCTTTAATATTGAATTTATGTAAGTTTTAGCAGAATCAGGTATTTTGGAAAGGTTCACAAATACAAATATTAGATTTTACTGGCCTCATATTGGTCACACTCAAAATGACAGTTTTTGAAACATAACTCCAAAAATACACATGCAAAATGTCTAATAATGCCTGAAGAAATGCATCTTCGAGAGTTTTCCAGAAAAAAAACATTTGGTAAGGTTTGCAAAAACAAAATTTGATTTGTTACTCAATTTGACAGTAAGGTACTTAGAATCCTGAGATAATGTGAAAAAAGCAATAAAAATGTATTCCAACATAATTCCTAATCCAAACGTGCAAAATGTCTAAAAATGCCTGTGATATTGAATACATGTGAGTTTTACTAGATACAGTTGTTTTTCTATGGTTTGCAAATACAAAAATGAGGTTTTACTCATTATGAATGTACACTGTAACACTCAATATGACAGTTATTTAAACATAACTCCTACACCACACATGAAAAATGGTTAATAATGCCTGAAATAATGCATCTTTGGGAGTTTTACTCGAAACATATGCTTTTTTAAATCTTGCAAATGCAAAAAGTAGTTTTTTACTCAATACGACTATAATAGTCTTACAATCCTGAGATAATGCGAAAAAAGCAATACAAATGTATTCAAACATAACTTCTAAACAACACATGCAAAATGGCTAATAATGCCTACATATATGTTTTTTTGTCAGTTGTAGTAGAAAAATGATCTTTTGTAAGGTTTGCAAAGACACAAGTTAGTTTTTTTATTCAATATAACAGTGTAACCGCCGAGAGAAGCCTGACAGCCTGACCCTCTCCCTGACTCTAGGCGCTACGAGTGGCTTGAGGGGTACGGCGACTCGAGACGACTAAAATAATGCACAATAGCAAGATGACTGGAGTGCAATCGCAGGGCGACGACAGGTCGCATGAAGCCGAGAATGCAGAATTAAGTCAGTTAGGGACCAAAAGAGATGAAGCCCAGGGAGCATCCGCCGCCACGGGGGCAACCAAGGACTGGGGGGCGGTGTCAGACGATACCAGTGTTAGGGAAGGTACACGGTTAGACAGACCCTACATCCAAGTTGTTCCTCTGGGGTATGGGTGGGGCTTATGGGCAAGAGCAGTAAAGAATCATGTACTAGAACACTGGCCCAATCAAGATGAAATTGAGTTAGGTGCAGCAATAGAACTGGATTGTAAAAAGAAAGGGTTTTTTATATCCCCTATGACAAGGAAGAACATGGAAATACGAGTGTCGGTCTCCCCCACTCCGCCAACGAAGAAATCTGAAGCAATACTATGGGTAGAGTGGTGGGTGAAGGAGCTGATGCCAGAAGGACCAAAGGGTAGGCATAGGCAGATAACAACATTGATTAGCCCAGAAATATCACTCGATCCAATTGTTAAGATGTTGGCCAACAGGTGTGGAGTGGAGCCGATTTTATTAGTGGCAAGAAGAAGGTCTTACTCTTGGCATAAGGACTTTAATGCCGCAGGCGCCTGTTTAAAAGATTATCAGAACCCTTTGGAGCCGAGAGAGACAGAACAGACAGCCGATGACCAGAGCGTAGTTACGGCACCCGCCAACGAGAGTTCGGAGGAAGATGATAGGGACGCAGACCCACATGACATTAGGAAAGGAGTAGAGAGACTCAGTTTAGACTGGGAAGGAGACACTCCGCGACGCCCTCCCCCTGGCCTCCTGATGAAGATGGAAGGAGATACGCCGGCTCTATGCAACAGAGCTTTAGCGGATCTAGTTCAGACAGAAGAAAGAGAAGGTTATGACACAGAAGCAAGGCGTAGGGAGCTTAGTGTGTCCCCTCAGGACTCGGACGAAGACAAGTTAAAGGCAAAGTTTAAATATTATGAGAACCAGCCTAAACACGAAGGTGCTACCCGGGTGCTTCCCCGCTTGAGGCCCCTGCCTAGCTGTGCTCAGAAGTTGAGAAGTCAGGCGGGCATTACGGTCTATAGTTATGTGGGGTACCCGTGGGACCTAGACGGACATGGACTAATAACTTTAACTGACACAAATTTAAAATCCCACCTAAAGAGGTTCGGATCGCAACTGCACTCACAAGCGGGTCATAGTTATTTAGCTGAGAGAGCAGGGATCCGGAGAGGTGACGGCCGTACGGGTCGCTATGTCGGGGAGCAGATAGTGATGACTAGCGGGGGCGACTCCAGCTACTATGCCATTATACATGTGCCAGTGACAAAGTTTAAAGACATCAAAGACGCTGACAATTACCGAGAGATAGTGGCAGCGGCGCCAGAAAAAGGCATACGGTACGCTAGCACAATGGAAATGTTTAGAGTTACTATCAGTTTGGACGGGGTGAGATCTGGCGACCTGCCCTGGAGAGTAGCAGAGCAGGCGGTAGTTGGATCAGTGTGCACCTATTTAGGGACGACTCCAGGCTGGAATCATGTGAGGGAGATAGTGATAGTCACCTCCGAGAAGCAAGACAGTGAGCGCCGTGAGGCGCTCGTGAGACCGTTGAGGAGGACTGAGGTCCTCAGCCCGGTCACTGAAACGAAAAAGGAGGGAGGTGTGTTCTTTCCCCCAGTCCAGGTCGCGGGAGCGAGGGACCCGCCGGCCCCTGAGTCGCCAAGCGTGAGCGGAATGCCGGCTGGGAGCAATCCCGGAGACGAGCTGGTCCCAACGGTAACCACCACAACGGTGGCGGCTACGACTACCTGGGAAGGGATGGCTACACCACCGCAACCGGCCCCTAGAACAGGGACCGGGTTGCGGCGAAGCTCCGATTCCAGTTATGCAACCCGGAGCCAAACGAGACCACGACACCCGGCAAGGGGTGATCCATCACCGGTGAGTGAGTCTTCTCATCATGTGTTAGCTCCAGCCATAATAACGCAGCCGCCACCTGACTCTGAGATAGAAGTGTCGGAAGGTCAGGAAACTTCAGACGAGGGAGCGCGAGACTCAGACCCAAGCCTGGCCTCGGCAAATGCAGATGACCTGCCTCCACCGAGTCAGTTACGAGTGGGGAAAAGGGCAGGTGTTAAGAAAGCAGTCCCCACCTTTTCAGTGGAAAAAATTACCGAGAGAATGGCTAGGGACCTCAGCTGCGGGGCCATAGAGACCAAGGACGGAAGAAAAGCCTACATGCCTGAGATAGGACAGACGGAGTATTATGTGCCAGAGGCCTGGAAGTGCAAGCTGGACAAAGAAGTTATTTTAAATGTTAAGGCGAGCAGTAGGGAGTGGGCTAATATTCTGATGACTCCATCCTACGGCTCCCTTATGGCAGCTAAAAGTTTAACTAGCAATTTTCGAGTATCCTTTTTGGCCATCACACACGATGTCATGCTTAGGAGGCTGAAGAAGGCAGCGTATAGAGAAGCTAAGAAGATAGAAGAGAAGGGACAACAGACATCAGTCAGCGAGGATGAAGAAGTAGCGGATCCGCCACAGGTCACTAAACCCTCCGCTCAGATCCCTCTAGCCCCAGTGCGGGGTACTTCCCTGCCTGATGCTTCGGTAGGATATACTGAACTAAAAAAGGTGAAACACTTAGTGCCAGCTAGGGCAAATGACCAGGATATACAGGAATATTTGAAAAGTTGCTGGGCGGTAGTCAAAAACACTACGAGTAATGATGAGGCGCGGAGATTATGGCTTGTGTATACCACGGGGCAGGAACTAAGCGAGGAGGCCACTGCCGTCGAACATTATCGGCGAATGGTGATAGAAGGGACTGATGACGAAGACGCCAAGTTTGATTTAGCAAGAAAGCACCTAGAGAAGGGTCAGCCGCTAAAGCATGTTTGGTATACTTTGAAAAAATCAGTTCCTATGGGCCAGTGGGTGAAGACTCTCCGAAGGCTAACTAAAAGTATGAGAGATGAGATGGATTTTGTGATGATGGATCCCAGTACTACCACCCCTGAGCAAATAGACGAGGTGGTACGTAGATGGGACATTAAACAACAGTATCAGGAAAAGAAGCGAGCAGAAGGAGCTCAGCGTAAAGGGGGGCCCCTGGTGACAGAAAGGGTAGATTGCCAGCGGAGGATCCGAGAATTGATGGCCGCTAAGGTACGGGTCACCCTGGAACATGCCTACAGGGTGGGGGACAAAATCTTTACCAATATCGATGGAGTTCCCTACCTAGTAGACACCGGGGCAGAGGTGTCCATGACCCGTAGAAACCTTTTAAATGCAGGACACCTCAAAGTTCAGATGGTGGACGGGTCCGTTTCCGAAGTGCCTTACGGTATCTGGAAAGGGATCGTGTGGATTATGGGTCCTAACGACCTGATTTCTGTGACGGACCTTGAGGCGTTGAATCAGAAGACCAACAAAAGAAATTGGAAGAAGCGGCTATCAATTTTACAGGCAAGAATGTGTAGACTACCAGTAGGAACTGAAGGGAAGATCTGGTACAAGGCGGTCGACATCCCGGCAGTGACAGGGAAGATGATAGCGGATAGCGATTTATCTCCAGAAGGAAAGGTAAGGTTGAAACACATTATTTCCCAAGCTAAAGTAGCTAGGTTTAAGAATGATTGTGGGGATATGGGGGAAAAATATATCCACTCCATAGTGGGGGGCATGCATCCTCCTGTGAGACAATATCCCCTCAACCCCGATGCAGTGAAAGAGATGGATGTAATCGTTCAAGAACTGCTAGTGCTAGGAGTATTGAGGGAGGAATTACATCCCCAGACCAATAGTCCAATCCAGGCGTTAAAGAAGCCAGAGACAGCGGGAGGTGGGTGGAGACCAGTTATCAACTTTAAGGCGCTCAACCGCAGAACCCTCGCCCACAAGGCTAGCTTAATCAACCCGCTGGGAACTTTGAAGACTTTGCGGCTGAAACCCCTCAAGTCCTGCATCGATCTCGCTAACGGGTTCTTTTCAATGAGGCTAGCTAAAGCATCACAGGCCAAAACCGCTTTTACTCACAAGGGTAAGTCGTATGTATGGGAGAGACTCCCTCAGGGGTACAAGAACTCCCCGAATGTTTTTCAGTCAGCCGTAATGGAAATTTTAGATGGACTAGGAGCGACTGTTTACATTGACGATGTTTTTATGGCAGACTACACAGAAGAAGAGCACTTAGGCAGACTACAGAAAGTGGTAGAACGACTGACTGCTGCAGGACTCAAGCTTAACCTAAAGAAGTGCCAGTTCGCCAGAAAGCAAGTGAATTATCTAGGGTTCCACGTAGCAGACGACCTGGGGCTTTCAGAGGAGTATAGGGCCAAGGTAGAGCGAATTGAACCACCTACGTCACTAAACGCCCTCCAAAAGGCTCTGGGCCTCTGCAACTATGTGAGAGATCATGTTCGGGGCTACCAGAAGTATGCGCGACCACTGTATGCCAAGTTGAAGAAGGCTGTAGTTAAAGACGGCATGGACGAGGCTGAGGCAGGTGCCGTACGGTTAGGGAAGCCAGAATGGAAGTGGACGGCGGCGGAACAAGGCAATTTGGAGCAGCTACAGTGGGCCATCAATAATGCAGTGAGGTTAGAGCCGAGGAGCCCTACGGCACGACTGATAATTGAGATTGAGTTTGAAGACGATAATGCCATTGTCACGGTGAGTAACGAGGGAGGAGGACTCGTGGCGCTGTGGAGCTACACGTTGTCTTCAGTGGAGAGGAAATATTGTTTGTCGGAGCAGGCATTGGCGGTTATGGCAAGATATTGGAACTCCATGAAAGAGCTCGCCCAAGGGCAAGGTATGACAGTCCGTTCTCAGTTCTTGGTGTACAGGTTCCTCAGTAAAGCTACAGTTGAAGGCTCCAAAGCAACAAATGCACGTTGGGGTAGGTGGGAAGACATTTTGTTAGACCCAGACCTTGACTTTGGACCGAAAAAATTGGACAAACCTGAAAAGAAAGCAGCGGGTTGTAAGCTTCATTATGATTGGGTCCTCATTACAGATGGGTCGAGAAAAGGCTCGGATGACACCGCATATTGGGGGTTCATTATTGAATGTGACGGTAAGGAGGTTATCCGACAGAAAGGAAGAGTATTGGGGAGCGCACAGTTGGGTGAAGTTACCGCTGTGCTTGAAGGTTTGATTGAATTAGAAAGGAGGAAAATTAATAAAGTAAGGATTATTACTGACAGTTACTATTGTGCACAGGCTCTTAAAGAAGATCTTGACATTTGGCGTGAAAATGGGTGGGCGACTGCAAAAGGAAAGACCATAGCCCATGATGAGCCATGGATGAAGATAGCTGAATTATCTGCCAACATGATGTTATACATCAAAAGGCGCATTCTCGCGAAGGCGAATACTGGAGACAAAACGACGAAGTGGATCGTTATGTCCAGTTAAGAAAAATTATTTTAGTCGGGATCGAGGACTGGGAGGTAAGCCCTAGTGGTGGAATAGTGCCCCCAGAGAAAGTAGCGGGTGTGGCGCTGGCAGTGCATGGGGCACTTGGCCATGCGGGCCTGGACCCGACAAGAGGGGAACTGGAGAAGCAAGGTCTCTGTATTCCACGCAAAGATGTCCGTCGTGTCCTAAAAGACTGTGAGTTGTGTGGTCAGTACAATGCAGGACGGAGAGGGCGGCGGACCTCTGGCCGTGGGGGTCCATCTGCATGGATGTGGCAGGACCTCTGGGAGTGACCGGTCAGAGAGGTGAGAAATACCTGTTGGTGCTTGTTGACTCCATGTCGGGCTATGTTGTAACCAAGCCCGTGAGAAATGCTAATGCTACAAGTGTGATTAGCCTGTTAGACCAAGCATGTGTATGTTTAGGTCTACCTAGGGAGCTCCGAACAGACAATGGGACCCATTTTCGCAACAGGAAAGTTGACCTGTGGTGTCAAAAGTACGGGGTGGTGAGAGTTTACTCGCCCCCGTACACACCACAGGCTAACGGTGTTGTGGAACGTACCATTGGGATAGTGAAAAATTGGATAGGGAAAAATTCTAATTCTAAAGAATGGAGTACTAGGGTGCTGGAAATGATTGCCACACTAAATGATAGGTGTCGTAGTGGCAGACCTTCACCAGCAGAGGAGCTCAACCAACGACCGTTTACGTCACCAGAAATAGGGCGGAGCTTGAACGACCATAACCCTGATCCCGGCCACATGAATCCATTTCAGGTTGGGCAGCGAGTGTGGGTGCGATCGTTCGGTCCTAAAATTGGTGCGGCGGTTAGACCCAAGTACGGCCAGCAAGACACTGTCGTTGAGATTGTAGATCGCAACACTGTTCGCCTCCTACGTGCCGTAGTACAAGGAGTGGAACAGCTTAAAGCACTTTGCGGATTACCCTTGCTTCCAGCGGATCCTCATCGTTAGAATAGACTAGGAGCTAATTATTATGGCCAGTGACACACAGACCCTACCACCCTTTGTCAGACTGGCCACTGTTAAGGGGGTGGTTATCTTGAGACGAGGTACCTCGGGACTCTGGACAGGCAGAGGTACCCATATTTTAGATTTTGCCAAGAGGGGCTTCTCCTGTGAAGAAAAGGAGTTGCTCCTCTGGGCACAAGTGAAGAACGCATGTGTTGTCTGTCTGGCTCCTTCCAACCTGAATGTGCAGTGGAAAGGACCAGGCAGAGAAAAACCGTGTATTATTTCTGTAAAGAACCCAGGGTTCGACGAAATGTATTACAAGCCAGTAAAAGTACTGGACGCTTTAGTTTGCGGCAAGTGCCGCTGGAGTGTGTTGCCAAGACTTCACATTATGACCCAGTGGTGTACCAGTGACGCACCATTGGACCTGTCAGTTTGCCGGTGCCAGTGGGATGGCGCCACACTGACGTCTTGTGCTCCGTGCAACCTCTGGGCCCGCACGGGGAGACTGATAATGACTGCTGCTGCCGAAGGATGGCAGGTAAGAAAAGCGGTTGACCCAATTCAGCCCCTCTGGCCTCCAGGGGCAGGAGGGGATGTTTTCATGCCCGCAGCGGATCACGGGGTCCTGGAAGGAATGAGGTCCGGTCCCTCTGCGCCGATTGTAGAAACCCCAGGGTGGGAGCATGACGACGAGGGGTCAGGACCAGCCCCTCACCGATGGCAGGAGTTGGTGAGGTCTAACTGGCCTTACCGACCCGAGGGGCCGCCGGTGTTGGGGGCGTCGTGGGCCTCTACTTGGGAGTCCTCAGTGTTCCGCGTTTGGCGGGATCCCAGGGAAGAGGGCTATCACCCCATCCCGGAGACGCTGATCCAGGATCATTGTGATATGGCCGAGCGTGGCGGTTGGTCGGGGCCATGGGAGCTCACGACATGGGCAGATCTGATAGAGGAAGTATTCGTAGATACCTCGGTGCCCGTCTGCCCCGTGGGAGCGGTGCCGAGGGAGCATGGGTCCCGAAGAACTAGATTGTACTATCAAGCGACCTGCCTCGGCGGGTTTCGACTCACGGGGGCCATTCAGACAGAGAAGCGTCGGGACGGAGTCCTTCAGTTGCCAGGTACATTCGCTATGAGGGCCGCCTCGCCCTCTCCCCCAGGCCATGTGTATCAGGTCAAGTTGTCTGTACAGACGGTGATGGTGCCTTACCAAGGAGTCTACTCGCTGGGGATCGACATCACTCGTGAGGGCATTGAGCCGGCTCTCCCGCCAGACCAGGAGTCCGGTAACCTGCCTCCGGTGATGCCACCGCCAAGACGGCTCTCTAAGGTAGCCCGCCTGTTAAATCGCCTTAAAGTAGGCAAATTGGCGTCCGAGTCCCCTCGAAAGTAGTTTTCGAGGACTCGGTTGTTGTTAAGACCTATCCCTTCCAGGTGATTTAATTCTTACCCTTTACTGTGTTTTTACCCTAACCCTTTAAATTGCCTTTCCCTGTAATCCTTTGTTTTTGTTATCCCATTACCCATTATTATCGTTTTTGGTTAAAACTAAGCTCTTAGTGTGGGCTGGTGTCCCCTCCTTTCAGGAGGAGGAGGGGGCGGAGTAGGGTGTAGCCCTAATACAAATACCGAGTACTGTGACCTAACTTACAGATGCTCTGAAATGTTGGGGCCCTACAGGCTACTGGGCATGAAGCCCTACGCAGCACCGGGCAGAAAGACTAAACTTTTGCTCGGGCTATTATCTGCACTGATAGTGTTGAGCATTTGTTACCTTGCAGGAGACGTTCCTTGGGAACGCCATCATCTGCACATTGGATATTCTACGACGCGACTCTTGAACCAGACATGCTACAAGGCGAAAAGGCAAGTGCACGCTGTCGATAATTACACCGCCTTTTTTACTGATGGTCAGGGACGGGTGTTAGATGTTAATCTGTCTATGTTCCAGGAACACTTTACGAACCTAGGCTTTGACACTCACAACCCCGACAACCATGGCTTGGTTGAGGGGATCGAGAGTTTTGAAGGCAAATGGTTAGTATCCACACTGGAACCTGAGCAGCTGGAAACTAGGGAAGTAAGAGTTAACTGGATACAGACGAGTGAGGGAGGGCCGCAGTGGTTCTACTCCCAAGCTTGTGTCACTCTTCGTAATTTGACGTACTGGGAAGATGAAGTAGTCCTCCCAGCTCCACACCTTCGTCACCGGTGCTTTCAGAAGCTCCGAGAACCTAGGGTGTTCCTGGGATACATGAACTTTACCTGCGCAGTGCCGGTGACTAGAGAACCGGCTAGTGTGAACCAGACCGGGAAACAGGCGGCGGGTTACATCCAGGGGGTGAATCGCACCACCGAACAGTTGTTTGAACAACTGCTTGGGGATGAGGACCCTCCGATGGTAAACCTCACCCAGCTGTGGCCACAAAAAGCGGTCACTTGCATGAAAGAGAAGGTACTTAAGCTAGACCCATGTTTGTGGAACTTGGGTCCGATTAGATGTGAGAAAGAGCATTTCCTGGTCCTGAGCCGTGTCGTAGAAATGCAACCAGCTACAGCGGCCTATGGCCTAGCTGAATCATACATAGAGCCCTTCGCCGGGGGACAATATGGACTCGGTGAAGTGTATGTCGAGGCCTGGTTGAACGACTCTCTGCCGTGGGTCTGGAAGAGATCCGTGGCACACCTAACGGCGGGTCAACGGGCCTCGTCGAAAGGGGATAATGTAAGAAGTATACATGGCCCAAAAATGACTGATGTTTATGTTCAGAAGGTGCCTACTCCAGATGAGCTGTGGGGGGTGCCGCAAGACGACTTTGCTAAAATTGACGAATGTGTCCTAGAAAAGATGTTCCAGGACCTAAATAACTCTGACTACTCCTGGGAAGAGGGCGCTCACACGTACGATGCCTCCCCTAGATGCGATATCTGGCAGCCGCCGATATCTATCTACACCACGGGGGGCTGGAGGTATGACTGTTCCCGTCATCGTCAACACAAGACGATGAAGGGGGCTTTAGAGCAGTGGCCGCAGTTTATCTACCCCAACCTGAAACGACCTTGGTGGGGTCTCCAGGGAGTAGAGTTCAAGGCATGGGTCCTACCGTGCCTGGAACTCACTCGTAACTACTGGATCAAATATCAGTATGTAGCATCGGTCTATTCGGCGGCTGACGGGGTGGCAGACTGGTACTGGTGGACTGGTTATCGACCGAGTGTAGTTATGAGTCCGAGACCCTGGAAGATGACCTGCAACAAAAACAACACCTCTTGCACCGTGGGTCTAGCTAGACGACCTTGTGGGGAACTCGAGACGTGGGGACCGACCTGTGACTCATGGTATCAGGAGAAGTATATGACTTTCGGGCAAGAGGTGACGTGGGTTAAAGGTAACACTCGCTTAGACAAGGAACTGACGGGATCGGTTACCCGGGACCGGGGTTGGCAGAGAGGCCCGTCAGAGTGGAAACCATGGGTGTGCCAGGGCGCTGTTGGGTCCTGTGAGGCTCCGGGCCGATATCCACATGGACATGGTGCCGCACGTGAGTTATGCCGAAATGATTCGTCTCGAGGGCCACGCTTTTAGACAGAGTCTATGTATGGGCAAAGAAATAGAGGGATTTCAGTGGGTCGGGCGCAATAGAATCTATAACAATGGGACATGTGCGGCACCGCTCGAGCATTGGGTGAAGTGTGGGTCTCACGAATGCTCACTGTTAGAGATATCGGGCAAGGCTCTCGTAGCGGGAGTGGAAGGGTTGTTGGAGGTACCAGGGGAAATCCTAGGAAAGATTGAAGAAGGTGCAACCATGCTTCTGCACGACGTGTGGGACATGGTTCGACCTTTCGTAATATATGGGTTAGCAGGGCTCGGAGCTATTATTTTGGGGCTCTTGGCCTTGCAGTTACTACGTTTCCTTCTCGGGGCTATTTGTAGAAGGGGGCGGAGTAAGTCCGCCCTTGCGGGGGCGGTATTAGAGACTTTGAACAGCCAGTAACCTGGCCTTAGCGGCCAGTAAAGACTAAGGCTTCTCCTCAACTGAGACTAGCAATACAGACTGAAGTTATAAAAGAGACATTTTTGAAATTTTAGAATTTGCAAAAAGACATTTTTGAAGTTACAAACGGAAATTTTTGAAATTTTTGAAGCTACAAAGAGACACTATGACAGGCAACCGCACCATGGCGAACACCTCTGATGGGGGCACGGTGTGGTCAGCATTCCCTCTGAACATTTGGACTTGGAACAGTACAGAACTTTGTGAGTTTAGCGCCTTGGAAGTGATTTGGCTGATCTTCTGCTGCACCGGTAACCGGGCCAACAATCCAGGTCTGCGGGCCATCTGTATGACCCTTGGGGCCGTGCATGTGACTGTGGAAAACGTCGGCCTGGGCCTGAAAGACTACACAACGTCGTGGTTCGTGGTCTACCTGCTGGGACGTGTCAAGATCGAAGCATCAAAGGTTGGCCTCACAAAGGCCCTGATCCTGGCTGTCTGGATGCTGTTGGACATGGCGTCAATCTGGTTCGAGTCCGTGATGTGGGTGACTGTTGCCGCCGAAGGACTGGCTGTGCTGGGCATGCTAACGTATGAATACAACCAGGTGTGCTGCCTGCGAGGTGCCCACGCAGCCCTATGGTTCGTTAAAATGACTCACTTGGGGGTTTGGGGAATTGGTTGGGGAGCCTTGAGCTCCCTCAATTTAGCGGGATACTTAACTAATTTGCCATTAATTGTGTGGTTTATTTTGTATGGTTACCTGTTCCCTCAACCTGGCAGCAAAATGATGGGTGGAGGCCGGATAGTCCCACCTCAGGGGGGGGGCGGCTCCAATACCCCAGAACAGATGGTCAAAATGGTCTGAACAAATGTATGGTGATGTCCCCGACCCTTTGGGGTAAGAAACTTCAGTTGTTACTGCTTTTTGCTCGCCATTAGTTGAAGGCTCGCATGCTTTATCTGGCGATACCACTGAAATGTTAAACATTGTTTTATTTTTTCATTTTTATTTCCTTATATATTGAAGGGAAAAATGTTTTTGCTGAAATGTTTTGCGGGGAAAGGGGGCCGCTTTGTCGAAAACAGGATGTTGCGCAACCGTGGTGGGAGTAGAGGGGGTGTAACCGAGTCAGTGGACGGAAGCCCTGCCCATAAGGAGGAGCGTTCGGGGGCTACTTAAGATGTGATCGCCGGTGGGGGGGTCTCTCACTTTGCTTTCAACCTTCACTGCTACACCATCTAAGCCTACACCACTACTTGCTACCATGACTGCTCCTACCCCGCCTGCGATTGGTCGAACTTCTCGTACCACGGAGTCCATGATAACGACTCCTTTTGTAATCACTGTGAGTATGAATGCTACTACTCTCACCAACGCGACTGAGATACACCCCTCCGGGGTAGTGCTGTCCGCTTTAGAATTTTGGCTTCTCGAAGCCATCTGGCTGCTATTCTGCTGTACGGGGGACCGGGCGCGGGACCAACCACTAAGATTCATCGGACTCCTGCTTGGGGCTGCTAAATGCTTGCACGAAAATGTTATCCAAGGCAAGATGTGGCTGACCCTCTCCTGGTTCGTGACCTATTTGCTGGGTCGGGTCTCGATTGACTCTACCCGCCTGGGCATGCTCCAGGGTGCCGCCGTCCTCCTGTGGATGGTGCTGGACACAGTTGCTGTGTTCTGGGAACCGCTGAGGATCGTGGCCATCGTCCTCGAGGCAGCTTCGGTGGTCACCCTGCTGTTAGTTCTGCTGGCACTGACCACCTTGCTGCGCACTTTTAGGCGACAGTGGCTATACAGACTTGGGGCGGTGATCCTTTGGGGCCTCGGCTGGGGTGCCCTTGTTATAGTGTACTGGGTGGGGTCTAAATCTTCAATTCCGATGGCCTCCTGGTTCATGGTGTATGGGGCCCTCTTCCCGAGACGCATGGCCCTAGAGGGTTCCACCCCAAAACCAAGGCTCCGAAGTCCCTGGTTGGGCAGGCTGGCGATGAGAGCGGCCAGGGACCGCCGAGGGTTTACTTTTGAACAGTAGCGGATAGCACTACTAAACGGGAGGGGGGATTCGCTTTTTGTATATTTTATCTGAAATGTCTCATTAATGTTTTGTTTGGGTCGTCTAGGATGCCACCCAGTGCAGCGACTGTGCACAACCGTTCGATGGTTGTTTTTGGGATGCGAAGGGTCAGTTAATATGTTCCCACTGCTACCTGACCCGTCCTGTGAGAGATTGTGCCTGGGGCGTCCTACACCTCCACCCTACTGGCCCTACGGTTCCGTCAGCTGCAATTACTCGCCTTGTAAACAGCACTACACCTCTGTGGTGTATCGGAGGAGGGGGACCCCTGGTGGTGCCCCGCATGGTGGTAGGTGCCCTCTATTCTTCTGTGTATACCACGGTGTGGGAGTTTATGGATGGGTCAAGAGTGACCTCTACACACGCTTCGGGGGATGGTAGGTTCCTGGCAATCAGTGCTAGGCGGGTGGCTCCTGAAGGTCCATGGCGTGTGTTGACTCGGGAGGGAAACCGGCTTCCGCCGCATGTCATGAGGAGACACTGTGGGTTGAGGGTCCCCAGGGACCTCGCCTCCCCAGTGTCTATCAGCTCAGAGTCTGGTCAGGAATCCGGCCCGCCCTCCCCAGCGAGGGTCAGGCCTGTCCCGGATGACTCGGGGTTGGATGAGGGAGCAGATGCCGTGGTAAGTCTGGTGGCGAAAGTAGCCCCAGTACCGGTGGTGTCGAACGACGCCCCTTCGCTTGTGGTGGTGGCTTCAGTCCCTGAGCCGGGAGCGGTGGCGGAGGCCCCCGTTCCGGCTGAGGTAGCGGTTGCCCCGCCACCTGTGGAAGTGGCTGTGGCTCCGTTGGCCGCGGTGGAAGGCCGGGTAACCCTAGGTCCAAAAGTGGGGGCGGTGCTTCCTGTGGCCGCCGTGCTTCCCGGGTCTACGTCCGCCCCGCCAAGTGTAGGGTTGGCGGATAGCACCCAGGCGGAAGTCGCGGCTGTGCCGGTCGCCCCGTCTCCGAGGGGAGCTCTGAGGAAGGTAGCGGCGCGCAGGCACAAGCGGACCTTGACGCAAGGGTGATGGTGCACGTGATGGAGACCTGCTTCACTGACTTTGGCCTTCAGACGATGGCAAGGGTCTTTAGAGAACAGGCGCCTGCTGCTGGCCTTGTGTCTGACGGTCCCCTCAGCTCGCATGTGCAGCTGCCCTTCGCTGATCCACCACTGCTAAAGCGCCCGAAATTGGCGGCCCCGCCGGGATTACCGGAACGGCCGACCGCGATGAGGACACCGGAGTTCATACCCCGGCCTGAGACGCCCGAGCCTACTTCCCCGCCTGAGATGCTGGAAGCTTCACCGGTGCCCTCCGGGAATGCCGGGGGGGCCGAGGATGCTTTGACGGCTCTCTTGCAAGCGTTGGGGGATTATAAGGTCGTTGACGACGCCTTCGAGCCGGTAGGGTATCTGGATTCTTCCCCGATCCCACCGGCTCCCCCAAGCGCACCCTCTGGTATCGATTCAATTGTTACGCCCTCAGCGGCTGATCCCCCTACCAAGGGTTTCTAGAAGGGGGTGTCAAAATAAGTAGAAACCCCCCTTTAGAGGACCTATTTAACCGCGTATTTCCCCGCTTTAGGGGTTAGAAGCAAGGCTGGACCGTAGGGCCCCACTGGTGTATAATGAAGGCCAGGAATGTAATCGCTTACGTAAACTGTATCTGTGATAGTACTCACAAAAGGTGATGATGTATAAATAATCAAATGTGTAATTCAACATGTGAAAAGGATAGGTGACCTTTGACCAACATTCAGGTATGGCAAAGTGAAGTCTACTCTGGACAACCATCTGCGTTAGTTAAAACCTTCTCAGCACAAGTGTAATGTAAAAAACCTTCTCAGCAACAAGGCAGTAAGGAGGAACTTGTTGTGACAGGACACTGATGAGGAACATGTTTTTGGAGCCATAAACATCACGCGGTAGCGGAGGTTGACGTGACATAGCGCGTGCTGATGTGGGGGAATAACGGGATGTTGGGCAAGAGTCCGAAAGACTCCGGATGCAGCCAGTTTTAGGATAGCAACAAGTATACTGAGCTAATGGAGAGTTGGTGCAAGAGTCACATGTGTAACAACCAATGTATTGATGAGAATAGCAACGGGGTAACCACCCCGAAACCGAAGGTATATAGCAGTGTTGAATTCGCTATTATACGGGATTTCGTTCTTCAACGTTGCATCGAATGGACCACAGGAAAGACCTCTGAACTGCTTGGACTGAAAAGAACATTCCCAGCTCTCCAAACAGAACTCAATTCGACTAAGAAGAGACTTTCCTCCATTTCCGATCTCCCCCTGCGACGAAGGCAAAAGGGGAACAAAACTTTCGCTCTGTCCAGCCGAGGACGCAGGGCGTTGGCCGCTCGGGCTTTGGCTCTCGGCCACCACCACTTCTCCTTTTTGGCCTCCCCTCTTCTGCCTCGCAGCCGAAAGCTGGATGTGATCGCCGGGCCGGGCGACCCATCTGGCTTCCTCCAAATTGCATTTTTGAACACTTTTAGACTTTTTCCCTTTTTGGAAAGCTCGCTTCGATTCCTTCCCTTTTAGGGACACTTTTCGGGTTTTTAACGCGTTTTGATTTATTGACACCTCAGTATCCCATTTTAGTACTTTTTCCCATTTTGGGGTTTTTGTAGTTTTTGGTTTACGGTGACTTAATTCAGGATTTTTCCCATTTTTGGGGATAGTCTCTTTTTAGGCTGCATTAGATACAGCCTCCCAATTTAAGCACTTTTTCCCATTTTGGGGTTTTTGTAGTTTTCGGTTAACCGACTTGATTTTGATTTTTCCGATTTATGAGAATCGATGCGAGCTCTCCTCTTTTTGGAAACACTCCCGACATCCCCTGAAGAACCTGGCACAGTAAGACCCACCTCAACGGTTATTATGAATGATTTATTGCAATGATTTTAACCATGATTCTTTGATTATTGATGATTATTTGGAATGATTTATTGACGCTGTGCAAGGCTTACGCTATAGAACCTGTATTAAAAAGCATCATCTAAAACTAGAATAATTTCATGTCCCTGTTTACCACCTTTTCTTAGACGTAATGTTTTAGGGTTTTCACGTGTCCACCACCTAGCTCTGAAGGGTCACTCTAACGCAGTCCACTTACAATATGTCCTGCAAGGGCTTTTACATATCCTAGCCCCCGAATTTAACCTAGTCAGTAACAAGAGCCAAGATTCATTAGAGGTGAGCTACCCATAAACGGCGGGATCCGTGATTTAGACCTGGCCTTAGGAGAGAGGCTTCTCTGCCGGGGGGGACCACGGAATGAAGAAGGACAGACGCCGGACCACCGGGACCATCCCAGGGTAGTAGAATTAGGCTCATCGCCTCGCCATCCAGCTGAGTAGGGCCCACGTCGGTGGAGCAGCCGGTAAGACCGGTTGACCCGAGGGGACATTACCCGTAGGACGGAGTGCTGGATTTTGACTAGCAATAGGTATTGTGCGTCAATCACCGGAATCTAACACTGTCATACTAAATATGAAAGGTTTATAATCATAACTCCAAAACCAAATATCAACTGTGTCTTAAAAAGCCTTTAATATTGAATTTATGTAAGTTTTAGCAGAATCAGGTATTTTGGAAAGGTTCACAAATACAAATATTCGATTTTACTGGCCTCATATTGGTCACACTCAAAATGACAGTTTTTGCAACATAACTCCAAAAATACACATGCAAAATGTCTAATAATGCCTGAAAAATGCTTCTTCGAGAGTTTTCCTGAAATTAAAAACTTTTGGTAAGGTTTCCAAAAACAAAATTTGATTTGTTACTCAATTTGACAGTAATGTACTTAGAATCCTGAGATAATGCGAAAAAAGCAATAAAGATGTATTCCAACATAATTCTAAATCCAAACGTGCAAAATGTCTAAAAATGCCTGTGATATTGAATACCTGTGAGTTTTACTAGATACAGTTGTTTTTCTATGGTTTGCAAATACAAAAATGAGGTTTTACTCAATATGACTGTATACTGTAACACTCAATATGACAGTTATTTAAACATAACTCCTACACCACACATGATAAATAGCTAATAATATCTGAAATAATGCATCTTTGGGAGTTTTACTTGAAACATATGCTTTTTTAAATTTTGCAAGTGCAAAAAGTAGTTTTTTACTCAATGTGACTATAATAGTCTTACAATCCTGAGATAATGCGAAAAAAGCAATAAAAATGTATTCAAACATAACTTCTAAACAACACATGCAAAATGGCTAATAATGCCTAGAGATCTGTATTTTGGTTAGTTGTACTCGAAAAATGATCTCTTGTAAGGTTTGCAAAGACACAAGTTAGTTTTTTTATTCAATATAACAGTGTAACTGTCATACTACATATGAAAGGTTTATTATCATAACTCCAAAACCAAATATGAAATTTGTCTTAAAAAGCCTTTAATATTGAATTTATGTAAGTTTTAGCAGAATCAGGTATTTTGGAAAGAATCACAAATACAAATATTAGATTTTACTGGCCTCATATTGGTCACACTCAAAATGACAGTTTTTGAAACATAACTCCAAAAATACACATGCAAAATGTCTAATAATGCCTGAAGAAATGCATCTTCGAGAGTTTTCCTGAAAAAAAAAAAACATTTGGTAAGGTTTGCAAAAACACAATTTTATTTGTTACTCAATTTGACAGTAATGTACTTAAAATCCTGAGATAATGCGAAAAAAGCAATAAAAATGTATTCCAACATAATTCTAAATCCAAACGTGCAAAATGTCTAAAAATGCCTGTGATAATGAATACATGTGAGTTTTACTAGATACAGATGTTTTTCTATGGTTTGCAAATACAAAAATGAGGTTTTACTCAATATGACTGTATACTGTAACACTCAATATGACAGTTATTTAAACATAACTCCTACACCACACATGAAAAATGGCTAATAATGCCTGAAATAATGCATCTTTGGGAGTTTTACTCGAAACATATGCTTTTTTAAATTTTGCAAATGCAAAAAGTAGTTTTTTACTCAATATGACTATAATAGTCTTAGAATCCTGAGATAATGCGAAAAAAGCAATACAAATGTATTCAAACATAACTTCTAAACAACACATGCAAAATGGCTAATAATAGCTAGGGATACCTTGAGTACCTTGAAGGTAGAAAAGCGCTATACAAGTACAACCCATTTATTTATTTATTTATATGTTTTTTTGTTAGTTGTACTAGAAAAATGATCTTTTGTTAGGTTTGCAGACACAAGTTAGTCTTTTTATTCAATATAACATTGTAACTGTCATACTAAATATGAAAGGTTTATAATCATAACTCCAAAACCAAATATGAAATTTGTCTTAAAAAACCTTTAATATTGAATTTATGTAAGTTTTAGCAGAATCGGGTATTTTGGAAAGAATCACAAATACAAATATTAGATTTTACTGGCCTCATATTGGTCGCACTCAAAATGACAGTTTTTGAAACATAACTCCAAAAATACACATGCAAAATGTCTAATAATGCCTGAAGAAATGCATCTTCGAGAGTTTTCCTGAAAAAAAAAAAAATTTGGTAAGGTTTGCAAAAACAAAATTTGATTTGTTACTCAATTTGACAGTAATGTACTTAGAATCATAAGATAATGCGAAAAAAGCAATAAAGATGTATCCATCCATCCATCCATCCATCCATCATCTTCCGCTTATCCGAGGTCGGGTCGCGGGGGCAACAGCCTAAGCAGGGAAACCCAGACTTCCCTCTCCCCAGCCACTTCGTCTAGCTCTTCCCGGGGGATCCCGAGGCGTTCCCAGACCAGCCGGGAGACATAGTCTTCCCAACGTGTCCTCGGTCTTCCCCGTGGCCTCCTACCGGTTGGACGTGCCCTAAACACCTTCCTAGGGAGGCGTTCGGATGGCATCCTGACCAGATGCCCGAACCACCTCATCTGGCTCCTCTCGATGTGGAGGAGCAGCGGCTTTACTTTGAGTTCCTCCCGGATGGCAGAGCTTCTCACCCTATCTCTAAGGGAGAGCCCCGCCACACGGCGGAGGAAACTCATTTCGGCCGCTTGTACCCGTGATCTTATCCTTTCGGTCATGACCCAAAGCTCATGACCATAGGTGAGGATGGGAACGTAGATCGACCGGTAAATTGAGAGCTTTGCCTTCCGGCTCAGCTCCTTCTTCACCACAACGGATCGGTACAACGTCCGCATTACTGAAGACGCCGCACCGATCCGCCTGTCGATCTCACGATCCACTCTTCCCTCACTCGTGAACAAGACTCCTAGGTACTTGAACTCCTCCACTTGGAGCAGGGTCTCCTCCCCAACCCGGAGATGGCACTCCACCCTTTTCCGGGCGAGAACCATGGACTCGGACTTGGAGGTGCTGATTCTCATTCCGGTCGCTTCACACTCGGCTGCGAACCGATCCAGCGAGAGCTGAAGATCCCGGTCAGATGAAGCCATCAGGACCACATCATCTGCAAAAAGCAGAGACCTAATCCTGCGGTTACCAAACCGGAACCC
The DNA here is from genome assembly GCF_033978795.1 of Nerophis ophidion. NCBI lineage: Eukaryota > Metazoa > Chordata > Actinopteri > Syngnathiformes > Syngnathidae > Nerophis > Nerophis ophidion. Next base: position 19,962,886 of record NC_084636.1, read on the forward strand.
CTCAACGCCTTGACTGCGCCTAGAAATTCTGTCCATAAAAGTTATGAACAGAATCGGTGACAAAGGACAGCCTTGGCGGAGTCCAACCCTCACTGGAAATGTGTTCGACTTACTGCCGTCAATGCGAACCAAGCTCTGGCACTGATCGTACAGGGAGCGGACCGCCACAATAAGACAGTCCGATACCCCATACTCTCTGAGCACTCCCCACAGGACTTCCCGAGGGACACGGTCGAATGCCTTCTCCAAGTCCACAAAGCACATGTAGACTGGTTGGGCAAACTCCCATGCACCCTCAAGAACCCTGCCGAGAGTATAGAGCTGGTCCACAGTTCCACGACCAGGACGAAAACCACACTGTTCCTCCTGAATCCGAGGTTCGACTATCCGACGTAGCCTCCTCTCCAGTACACCTGAATAAACCTTACCGGGAAGGCTGAGGAGTGTGATCCCACGATAGTTGGAACACACCCTCCGGTCCCCCTTCTTAAAGAGAGGAACCACCACCCCGGTCTGCCAATCCAGAGGTACCGCCCCCGATGTCCACGCGATGCTGCAAAGTCTTGTCAACCAAGACAGCCCCACAGCATCCAGAGCCTTAAGGAACACCGGGCGGATAAAGATGTATTCCAACATAATTCTAAATCCAAACGTGCAAAATGTCTAAAAATACCTGTGATATTGAATACCTGTGAGTTTTACTAGATACAGTTGTTTTTCTATGGTTTGCAAATACAAAAATGAGGTTTTACTCAATATGACTGTATACTGTAACACTCAATATGACAGTTATTTAAACATAACTCCTACACCACACATGATAAATAGCTAATAATATCTGAAATAATGCATCTTTGGGAGTTTTACTTGAAACATATGCTTTTTTAAATCTTGCAAGTGCAAAAAGTAGTTTTTTACTCAATGTGACTATAATAGTCTAACAATCCTGAGATAATGCGAAAAAAGCAATAAAAATGTATTCAAACATAACTTCTAAACAACACATGCAAAATGTCTAATAATGCCTAGAGATCTGTATTTTGGTTAGTTGTACTCGAAAAATGATCTTTTGTAAGGTTTGCAAAGACAAAAGTTAGTTTTTTTATTCAATATAACAGTGTAACTGTCATACTACATATGAAAGGTTTATTATCATAACTCCAAAACCAAATATGAAATTTGTCTTAAAAAGCCTTTAATATTGAATTTATGTAAGTTTTAGCAGAATCAGGTATTTTGGAAAGGTTGACAAATACACATATTAGATTTTACTCAAAATGACAGTTTTTGAAACATAACTCCAAAAATACAAATGCAAAATGTCTAATAATGCCTGAAGAAATGCATCTTCGAGAGTTTTCCTGAAAAAAAAACATTTGGTAAGGTTTGCAAAAACAAAATTTGATTTGTTACTCAATTTGACAGTAATTTACTTAGAATCCTGAGATAATGCGAAAAAAGCAATAAACATGTATTCCAACATAATTCCTAATCCAAACGTGCAAAATGTCAAAAAATGCCTGTGATATTGAATACATGTGAGTTTTACTAGATACAGTTGTTTTTCTAAGGTTTGCAAATACAAAAATGAGGTTTTACTCAATATGACTGTATACTGTAACACTCAATATGACAGTTATTTAAACATAACTCCTAAAACCACACATGAAAAATGGCTAATAATATCTGAAATAATGCATCTTTGGGAGTTTTACTCGAAACATATGCTTTTTTAAATCTTGCAGATGCAAAAAGTAGTTTTTTACTCAATATGACAGTAATGTACTTAGAATCCTGAGATAATGCAAAAAAAGCAATAAAAATGTATTCCAACATAATTCCTAATCAAAACATGCAAAATGTCTAAAACTGCCTGTGATATTGAATGCATGTGAGTTTTACTAGATACAGATGTTTTTCAATCGTTTGCAAATACTACAATGAGGTTTTACTCAATATGACTGTATACTGTAACACTCAATATGACAGTTATTTAAACATAACTCCTACACCACACATGAAAAATGGCTAATAATGCCTGAAATAATGCATCTTTGGGAGTTTTACTCGAAACATATGCTTTTTTAAATCTTGCAAATGCAAAAAGTAGTTTTTTACTCAATACGACTATAATAGTCTTACAATCCTGAGATAATGCGAACAAAGCAATAAAAATGTATTCAAACATAACTTCTAAACAACACATGCAAAATGGCTAATAATGCCCAGAGATGTTTTTTTGTTAGTTTTACTAAAAAAATGATCTTTTGTAAGGTTTGCAAAGACAAAAGTTAGTTTTTTTATTCAATATAACACTGTAACTGTCATACTAAATATGAAAGGTTTATAATCATATTTCCCAAACCAAATATGAAATTTGTCTTAAAAAGCCTTTAATATTGAATTTTATGTAAGTTTTAGCAGAATCAGGTATTTTGGAAAGGTTGACAAATACAAATATTAGATTTTACTGGCCTCATATTGGTCACACTCAAAATGACAGTTTTTGAAACATAGTCCAAAAATACACATGCAAAATGTCTAATAATGCCTGAAGAAATGCATCTTCGAGAGTTTTCCTGAAAAAAAAAAAACATTTGGTAAGGTTTGCAAAAACACAATTTGATTTGTTACTCAATTTGACAGTAATGTACTTAGAATCCTGAGATAATGCAAAAAAAGCAATACAAATGTATTCCAACATAATTCCTAATCCAAACGTGCAAAATGTGTAAAAATTCCTGTGATATTGAATACATGTGAGTTTTACAAGATACAGTTGTTTTTCTATGGTTTGCAAATACAAAAATGAGGTTTTACTCATTATGACTGTACACTGTAACACTCAATATGACAGTTATTTAAACATAACTCCTACACCACACATGAAAAATGGCTAATAATGCATGAAATAATGCATCTTTGGGAGTTTTACTCGAAACATATGCTTTTTTAAATCTTGCAAATGCAAAAAGTAGTTTTTTACTCAATACGACTATAATAGTCTTACAATCCTGAGATAATGCGAAAAAAGCAATAAAAATGTATTCAAACATAACTTCTAAACAACACATGCAAAATGGCTAATAATGCCCAGAGATATGTTTTTTTGTTAGTTGTAGTAGAAAAATTATCTTTTGTAAGGTTTGCAAAGACACAAATTAGTTTTTTCATTCAATATAACAGTGTAACTGTCATACTAAATATGAAAATATGAAAGGTTTATAATCATAACTCCAAAACCAAATATGAAATTTGTCTTAAAAAGCCTTTAATATTGAATTTATGTAAGTTTTAGCAGAATCAGGTATTTTGGAAAGAATCACAAATACAAATATTAGATTTCACTGGCCTCATATTGGTCACACTCAAAATGACAGTTTTTGAAACATAACTCCAAAAATACACATGGAAATGGTCTAATAATGCCTGAAAAAATGCATCTTCGGGAGTTTTCCAGAAAACAAACATTTGGTAAGGTTTGCAAAAACAAAATTTGATTTGTTACTCAATTTGGCAGTAATGTACTTAGAATCCTGAGATAATGCGAAAAAAGCAATAAAAATGTATTCCAACATGATTCCTAATCCAAACGTGCAAAATGTCTAAAAATGCCTGTGATATTGAATACATGTGAGTTTTACTAGATACAGTTGTTTTTCAATGGTTTGCAAATACAAAAATGAGGTTTTACTCAATATGACTGTATACTGTAACACTCAATAAGACAGTTATTTAAACATAACTCCTACACCACACATTAAAAATGGATAATAATGCCTGAAATAATGCATCTTTGGGAGTTTTACTAGAAACATATGCTTTTTTAAATCTTGCAAATGCAAAAAGTAGTTTTTTACTCAATATGACTATAATAGTCTTAGAATCCTGAGATAATGCGAAAAAAGCAATACAAATGTATTCAAACATAACTTCTAAACAACACATGCAAAATGGCTTATTTTGCCTGGAGATATGTTTTTTTTAGTTGTACTAGAAAAATTATCATTTGTAAGGTTTGCAAAGACACAAGTTAGTTTTTTTATTCAATATAACACTGTAACTGTCATACTAAATATGAAATGTTTATAATCATAACTACAAAACCAAATATTAAATTTGTCTTTAAAAGCCTTTAATATTGAATTTATGTAAGTTTTACCAGAATCAGGTATTTTGGAAAGAATCACAAATACAAATATTAGATTTTAGTGGCCTCATTTTGGTCAAACTCAAAATGACAGTTTTTGAAACATAACTCCAAAAATACACATGCAAAATGTCTAATAATGCCTGAAGAAATGCATCTTCGAGAGTTTTCCTGAAAAAAAAACATTTGGTAAGGTTTGCAAAAACAAAATTTGATTTGTTACTCAATTTGACAGTAATGTACTTAGAATCCTGAGATAATGCGAAAAAAGCAATAAAAATGTACTCCAACATAATTCCTAATCCAAACGTGCAAAATGTCTAAAAATGCATGTGATACTGAATACATGTGAGTTTTACTAGATACAGTTGTTTTTCTATGGTTTGCAAATACAAAAATGAGGTTTTACTCATTATGACTGTACACTGTAACACTCAATATGACAGTTATTTAAATATAACTCCTACACCACACATGAAAAATGGCTAATAATGCCTGAAATAATGCATCTTTGGGAGTTTTACTCGAAACATATGCTTTTTTAAATCTTGCAAATGCAAAAAGTACTTTTTTACTCAATACGACTATAATAGTCTTACAATCTTGAGATAATGCGAAAAAAGCAATACAAATGTATTCAAACATAACTTCTAAACAACACATGCAAAATGGCTAATAATGCCCAGAGATATGTTTTTTCGTTAGTTGTAGTAGAAAAATTATCTTTTGTAAGGTTTGCAAAGACACAAATTAGTTTTTTCATTCAATATAACAGTGTAACTGTCATACTAAATATGAAAATATGAAAGGTTTATAATCATAACTCCAAAACCAAATATGAAATTTGTCTTAAAAAGCCTTTAATATTGAATTTATGTAAGTTTTAGCAGAATCAGGTATTTTGGAAAGAATCACAAATACAAATATTAGATTTTACTGGCCTCATATTGGTCAAACTCAAAATGACAGTTTTTGAAACATAACTCCAAAAATACACATGCAAAATGTCTAATAATGCCTGAAGAAATGCAATTTCGAGAGTTTTCCTGAAAAAAAACATTTGGTAAGGTTTGCAAAAACAAAATTTGATGTGTTACTCAATTTGACAGTAATGTACTTAGAATCCTGAGATAATGCGAAAAAAGCAATAAAAATGTATTCCAACATAATTCCTAATCCAAACGTGCAAAATGTCTAAAAATGCCTGTGATATTGAATACATGTGAGTTTTACTAGATACAGTTGTTTTTCAATGGTTTGCAAATACAAAAATGAGGTTTTACTCAATATGACTGTATACTGTAACACTCAATAAGACAGTTATTTAAACATAACTCCTACACCACACATGAAAAATGGCTAATAATGCCTTAAATAATGCATCTTTGGGAGTTTTACTAGAAACATATGCTTTTTTAAATCTTGCAAATGCAAAAAGTACTTTTTTACTCAATACGACTATAATAGTCTTACAATCCTTAGATAATGCGAAAAAAGCAATAAAAATGTATTCAAACATAACTTCTAAACAACACATGCAAAATGGCTAATAATGCCCAGAGATGTTTTTTTGTTAGTTTTACTAAAAAAAATGATCTTTTGTAAGGTTTGCAAAGACACAAATTAGTTTTTTTATTCAATATAACAGTGTAACTGTCATACTAAATATGAAATGTTTATAATCATAACTCCAAAACCAAATATGAAATTTGTCTTAAAAAGCCTTTAATATTGAATTTATGTAAGTTTTAGCAGAATCAGGTATTTTGGAAAGAATCACAAATACAAATATTAGATTTTACCGGCCTCATATTGGTCACACTCAAAATGACAGTTTTTGAAACATAACTCTAAAAATACACATGGACATGGTCTAATAATGCCTGAAGAAATGCATCTTCGAGAGTTTTCCAGAAAAAAAACATTTGGTAAGGTTTGCAAAAACAAAATTTGATTTGTTACTCAATTTGACAGTAATGTACTTAGAATCCTGAGATAATGCGAAAAAAGCAATAAAAATGCATTCCAACATAATTCCTAATCCAAACGTGCAAAATGTCTAAAAATGCCTGTGATATTGAATACATGTGAGTTTTACTAGATACAGTTGTTTTTCAATGGTTTGCAAATACAAAAATGAGGTTTTACTCAATATGACTGTATACTGTAACACTCAATAAGACAGTTATTTAAACATAACTCCTACACCACACATGAAAAATGGCTAAAAATGCCTGAAATAATGCATCTTTGGGAGTTTTACTAGAAACATATGCTTTTTTAAATCTTGCAATTGCAAAAAGTAGTTTTTTACTCAATATGACTATAATAGTCTTAGAATCCTGAGATAATGCGAACAAAGCAATAAAAATGTATTCAAACATAACTTCTAAACAACACATGCAAAATGGCTAATAATGCCCAGAGATATGTTTTTTTGTTAGTTGTACTAGAAAAATGATCTTTTGTAAGGTTTGCAAGGACACAAGTTAGTTTTTTTATTCAATATAACACTGTAACTGTCATACTAAATATGAAAGGTTTATAATCATAACTCCAAAACCAAATATGAAATTTGTCTTAAAAAGCCTTTAATATTGAATTTTTGTAAGTTTTACCAGAATCAGGTATTTTGGAAAGAATCATAAATACAAATATTAGATTTTACTGGCCTCATATTTGTCACACTCAAAATGACAGTTTTTGAAACATAACTCCAAAAATACACATGCAAAATGTCTAATAATGCCTGAAGAAATGCATCTTCGAGAGTTTTCCTGAAAAAAAAAAACATCTGGTAAGGTTTGCAAAAACAAAATTTGATTTGTTACTCAATTTGACAGTAATGTACTTAGAATCCTGAGATAATGCGAAAAAAGCAATAAAAATGTATTCCAACATAATTCCTAATCCAAACGTGCAAAATGTCTAAAAATGCCTGTGATATTGAATACATGTGAGTTTTACTAGATACAGTTGTTTTTCTATGGTTTGCAAATACAAAAATGAGGTTTTACTCATTATGACTGTACACTGTAACACTCAATATGACAGTTATTTAAACATAACTCCTACACCACACATGAAAAATGGCTAATAATGCCTGAAATAATGCATCTTTGGGAGTTTTACTCGAAACATATGCTTTTTTAAATCTTGCAAATGCAAAAAGTAGTTTTTTACTCAATACGACTATAATAGTCTTACAATCCTGAGATAATGCGAAAAAAGCAATACAAATGTATTCAAACATAACTTCTAAACAACACATGCAAAATGGCTAATAATGCCCAGAGATATGTTTTTTTGTTAGTTGTAGTAGAACAATTATCTTTTGTAAGGTTTGCAAAGACACAAATTAGTTTTTTCATTCAATATAACAGTGTAACTGTCATACTAAATATGAAAATATGAAAGGTTTATAATCATAACTCCAAAACCAAATATGAAATTTGTCTTAAAAAGCCTTTAATATTGAATTTATGTAAGTTTTAGCAGAATCAGGTATTTTGGAAAGAATCACAAATACAAATATTAGATTTTACTGGCCTCATATTGGTCACACTCAAAATGACAGTTTTTGAAACATAACTCCAAAAATACACATGGAAATGGTCTAATAATGCCTGAAAAAATGCATCTTCGGGAGTTTTCCAGAAAAAAAAACATTTGGTAAGGTTTTCAAAAACAAAATTTGATGTGTTACTCAATTTGACAGTAATGTACTTAGAATCCTGAGATAATGCGAAAAAAGCAATAAAAATGTATTCCAACATAATTCCTAATCCAAACGTGCAAAATGTCTAAAAATGCCTGTGATATTGAATACATGTGAGTTTTACTAGATACAGTTGTTTTTCAATGGTTTGCAAATACAAAAATGAGGTTTTACTCAATATGACTGTATACTGTAACACTCAATAAGACAGTTATTTAAACATAACTCCTACACCACACATGAAAAATGGCTAATAATGCCTGAAATAATGCATCTTTGGGAGTTTTACTAGAAACATATGCTTTTTTAAATCTTGCAAATGCAAAAAGTAGTTTTTTACTCAATATGACTATAATTGTCTTAGAATCCTGAGATAATGCGAAAAAAGCAATAAAAATGTATTCAAACATAACTTCTAAACAACACATGCAAAATGGCTAATAATGCCTGGAGATATGAGAGAATTTAAGTCCCTACCTTTAGTCAAAAATGATTTATGGGGGGTCATAAATCAATGATTTATGAGGGGTCAAGGTCAAAGGTTATTGGTTTATGATGGGTCAAGGTTAAAGGTCAAAGTCAAAGGTCAAAGTCAAAGGTCAGGGTCAAATGTCAAGGTCAAGTGGGTGTGGCTTACCCGGAAGAGGGTGGAGTTAAGACCTTGGGTGGGAGTGGTTAAACCAGGAAGAGGGTGGAGTTTTAAACAGAAAGAGGGCAGAGTTAAGACCTGCGGTGGGAGTGGTTAAACAGGAAGAGGGTGGAGTTAAGACCTGACGAGGGAACAAAGGAGGGTTCAGTTTTTTAAGAAAGCAATGTCATCTGAGCAGCATGTGACCATATATTTGATAGTTTAAATGTTTACGATCGTTTGAAACAACTTCCAGATTTCGATGTATTGATGGCTGGGAATGTTACGTGTGGAGATGTGGACACGCACGCACACACGCACGCACGCACGCACACACGCACACACACACACACACACACGCACACACACACACACACACACACACACACACACACACACACACACACACACACACACGCACACACACACACACACACACACACACACACACACACACACGCGCACACACACACACACACACACACACACACACACGCAGAGGAGGGGTACAAAAGGGCGGTGTAAGGCTTAGTCATTATTTGGAGCTTTATACGTTAGCGTAAAGACTTTGTTCGATTCGGTCATGATTAGTGAAACGCCTGTGTCGATTTATAAAAATAATAAAACTTACATTGACGCTCCGCAAAAAAGTCGAGTGTTTCTAAATCGTATTCAGATGCCGCCGACCGAGTCTTTGCGTGAGAAATGGGACTTGGAAGCGTACGGAATGGAGGGATCTTTTGGATTTGTATTCAGATACGAAATGGGTGATATCTGCTTATTTCAGCTAAAAGAAAGAAGAGACGGAAGCCCTTTCTCGATATTTTCATCGTTATCTACCGTGGATTGGGAAGTTTTAAGACTGGCAATGCCCGATTTCCTGTGGCGTGATCCTTCACCGGTGGATAAACGCGTAAAAGGAAGCTTGTTTACTTACCCGACGATGGATGAGTTGAATGAGAGAAGAATTCTGTTCAGCGCTACCTGGGAGACGAAATCTTCAGCCTCGGGTCGTTGGTTTTTACGTGCCAGTCTCCGTGCTCCAAAAATCACCGGTACCTATCCGGCTCAGTGGACCGAGCCCGATGTCTTTTCCCTGGAGTCTTTCAACGATGAATGCGGGGTGTTTACACCGTTGGTGGTCGTACCCATCGTGGCATGGCGAGAGCGAATGGCGTCGATGAAGGAGAAAATAAACGACTTGTTCCGAAGCAGTCGACAATGGAAAAGCATGCTGATGACGAGAAGAAAGTTGTCCTTTGAGACCACACCCCCGACGGAGGACGAAAGGACCTCCCCCGCTTCAGTTTCAACCAATAACCTTCAAGGAAACACCCCCTCCTCCGACTCGTCCAATACCCTTTGAAAATCATAGCGTTAGTTTGATTGGTCGAGACTTTTTTTCCGACCCTCCCTATAAAAACAACCCCACCCTGCAATTTTTTTTTCGACCAGACCATATTGGCTCCCTTTTTTGAACGCACGGATCTCAAACAACAAAATGGCAAACAAGACCATCAGACGCGTAAAGACCCGTCTTATACCACAGGACGATTTCAAACCATCCGTAAACACGACTGATGAAGCAAACATGGCCGAGATCTTTAACCCTCCTGAAACGACGGCTGGATCGGAGGTGGTGAGCGACGATGAGATGTGTCGCTTCGGCAGATGTTTCTGCAGATGGGGGATGAAAACCGACAACGCTACGCAGTCTTTGCCAGATGACGATAGGAAGGAGGAGGAAAAGGAGAATGACCTGATCATCATAACACCTCCGCCGTCCCCGCCACCACCCCCGTCACCATCGATCATGAAACCGATGGGGGGAAGTGGTTGCTTTTCACCAGCACGGTGAAAACGGCCGTGTTTCATCTCCTCAACGAGGCCATCCGCCAGTTCAGGCAGAGCGAATGTTACGGTTGTTGGGTGAACCATCCGAGCCAGAGAAACCACCCGTGCCTGGAACCCTATGAAGAGGACTTTCTCCTGTACAACTACGACGGACTCATCAAGACTCTGCGTACGTCTAAATTCATTCAAGCCATTCAACGCTTGCTGATGCTTCGTCGCATCGAGGCTGAGGATTCAAGGGTCGAATCCTACGCCGACTCTCTGCTGTCTCAACTGAAATCTGAGAGAAATGTCTGGTGGGCCATAGATGACGTGTACAACGAGTTGGTACGGGGTGATGAAACGATTTTGAGACATCTGGATATGGTGACAGAGTGTTGGAATAATTACAAAAAAGATGGGTAATTATTGGAGAAAACTTGTAAACTCTATCGAGAACCACGCTGTTATTTACCCGTTGATTGACGCGATGGAAGCGTATGTTCTAAAACGAGACAAACCTCAAAAACTACAAATTATTCTTGATTATGCCCGCTCTAAGCCTACCTGGGAAGCTACCTGGAAATCCGTTGTCTCTCATGCTTTTGACTTTGACATTTTTGAAACAATTTTGAAGGAATGGTCTAAAGAAAAGTCTTTTCAACCTTCTCCTTATCACGTGTTCATTTTATATGCTCTGTTTGTTGATATGTCGATGTATCGTCTACGATGCGACATCCCTGTCAACGTTTTGTTTGAACTACAAAAACTGCACGAAGCGATTAAATTCACCTACGGTATACCTGTTTTACATCAAACCTTGATTATAGTTTATAGTTTATAGAAAAATTGTTTTAGATTTGCTGTGTGGTGTCCATGAATGAATAAAAACAAACTGTTTTAGATTCATTGTGTTGTTTCCATGAATGAATAAAAGAAATGTGTACCAAGCAACACGAGTTCATTTCTCTTTGTCTTTCCACAATGGAGAAAGCTATGGAAAAAGCATACTATACACCCGCACACCCGGGTAGTTTTGGAGGGGTAGATCGACTCCGTCGAGCTGTGCAGGATGAAACGGGGCAACGTGTCACAAAAGAAAAAGTTCAAGAATATTTAACGGGACAGGACGCCTATACACTCCATAAACCGGTTCGCATTCATTTTCCAAGAAACAGAGTCTTTGTCCCGCGACCTTTAACCCAGTTTCAAGCCGACCTCTGTGACATGCAAGCCTTGGCTGAATATAACGACGGTTATAATTATTTATTAACGGTCATAGATGTATTTTCCAAGAAGGCCTATGTGAGGGTTTTGAGGAGAAAGACGTCCGTGGAGGTGGTTGAATCATTTCAATCGGTGTTGGGGGAAAGTCAGATTCCTCGCAAACTCCAAACCGACGCGGGAAAATAATTTTTTAACAAGAGTTTTCAAGCTCTGATGAAGAAACACAATATTGTACATTTTTCTACGGCCAGCGATCTCAAAGCTTCGGTGGTTGAAAGATTTAATCGTACTCTGAAAGGGAGAATGTGGAAATATTTTACAGCCAACAACACCAGGCGCTACCTAGACGTCTTACAAGACTTGGTAAAAAGCTACAATCACGGATATCACAGCAGTATTAAAATGAAACCGGTGGATGTGACTTTGGAAAATACCCCTCAAGTGTTTGAGAATCTCTACGGCTCCTTCACAGCATTCAAACGCAAATACACATTTGCCACGGGAGATATGGTGAGAATATCCAAAGTGAGAGGAGTGTTTGATAAAAAATATGAACAGAGTTTTACAGACGAGGTGTTTACAATAACACGACGTCTCCCTCGATCTCCCCCGGCATACAGACTGAAAGATTTTGACGGTGAAATAATAGAGGGTTCTTTTTACGAAGCCGAGTTGCAGAAAGTAAAAGAGAGCGAGGACAAGCGCTATCATGTGGAGGAAATTCTAAAACGACGTACGGTCGGTGGCAAAAAACAAGTTCTAGTGCACTGGAAAAACTGGCCCGAAAAATTCAACAGTTGGGTGGACGCTGACCTCCTTACAAATGTATAAAACAATCTGATGCCTTTGATGAGCCTCACAGTCTAAAGATCATCGAGCATTATGGATCATTCCTGCAACGAGGGTTTTTACCTCACCTTACCCTCCAACGCCAGCCTCAACGTATTTAAAGAAAACAAAAGTTCCCATTACCAGATAGATTTAAGTCAACATATAGATTTAGCAGGCTCATGGGAGGTGGCCTTAACAGAGATTTCATACCCTCGCTCATGGTATAATGTTTGTAACGGAGCATTTTATGAATGGCTAAAGAGACCTCCACCGGTGCGACCTGAAAGCAAACCTGGAATGGGGATAGTTTACCGTCAAGAATTGAGAGGGGGATGTTATGAGAACGTTACAAGATTCATAAATGAACTGAATGAATCTTTACAAAAAATTGACAACGATGTGAGGATAGCCTTTGACGATGTTAAAAAGCGAATCTCCTATCAATCAGGGGGTCCAACTCATTTTCGTTTTTCCCCTTCCCTGGCTTACATCATGGGAGTGAAACCTGGAAAGTGGATCAACTTTGACCGTGGGTCGGCCCCCTATCCCGCGGATATAAACGCCGGTTTCTACCATCTCTACTGTTACAGTGACGTGGTGCGACCTCAGATAGTAGGCGACGCTTATGCTCCTCTTTTGAGAATCGTGAGTGTAGAGGGAGCTTACGGTGAGATTGTCACCAAGTGTTTTAACCCCGCCTACTATTTACCCGTCTCGAAAAATCACATTGAAAACATCAGGGTGGAGATTAAATCTGATCAGAACAAACACGTCGACTTCACCTTTGGAAAGACCATCGCGAAGCTCCACTTTAGACCCGTTAGAAAGTAAAACCAACAACAATGAGAATGAGTCAACCCATGCACGACCCTCTACGTTTAGTGGGTTATTACGAAAGCCAAGTGGGGGGTTCCCTCCCCGGTTTCACAGGTTCACCTGTGATGTACGGGCGTGGGATAGGCTCCGTGTTTTCCAGGTTGTTTCGTTTTGTATCACCTCTTGTGAAAAGAGGTTTTGCCCTGGTCAAACCTCATCTTAAAACAGCGGCAAAAAATATCGCTTCCGACGTATTCAGTCATGCCGTTGGAAAAATGGATAGTGGGGTACAAGACGGATCAGGAGGAATAATGGTCCTGGCTAGACAACCCCGAAAGAGACCCCCGGGACGACGTCTCTCAACGAGTGGTAAAAAACGCCGTCATCTGGGGAGAAGAAAATCAGTCGGTAAAAGGTTTTCAAAGAGAAGGACCGTCGTTCCCTCACACGATATATTTTTTTTAAAAAAAGAAAAAAGATGGCTCTTTTACATCAAAATTCGGCCGAATGCACGATGGCCGAGCTGGATTTATTTTCAGCACCTATGACTCAGATGTCTATCGATGATAAATCCTACACAGAAGTCCTGCCGCTATCCGCCATCACTGACGGGGGTCCTATTGAATTTTTCATCCCGGGAGAAGGTGAAAAGTACTTGGATCTGAACGACACATTACTTTACCTGCGGGTTAAAATTACCCGCGCCGATGGATCAAATATCCCAAACGACGCCAATGTGGGTCTCATCAATTATCCTCTAAACACCATCTTCAGCCAATGCGACATTATGCTCGGGGAAAGACTGATTTCTCAATCCAGCGCCACACACCCATACAGGGCGATAATTGAAACGCTACTAAACTATTCTGAAGCCACACTCAGAAGTCAATTCTCAGCCGGGTTATTCCACAAAGACACCGGCGGCTCAATAGACTCTATAGAAACAGCGAACGGACCAAACAAAGGACTCAACATCAGAGCCGGTTACACGGCTGAATCTAAAGAGGTTCAGCTACTAGGACCCCTCCACGCAGACATTCTTTTCAGCGAGATACTCCTTCTCAACTCGGTGGATCTGAGGATCGAACTCACGCGTGCCAGCGACGCCTTTTGTCTCACAGGGGCTGCGGACGGTACTTTCCGTCTGAAAGTGCTGGGTGCCTCTCTCTTCACAAAAAGGTCACCGTTTCGCCGGCCGTACGATTGGGGCACGCCTCGGCCTTACTCAAAGGAAACGCACTCTACCCTTTGTCACGGGTCAGCGTGAAAACCTACTCTATCCCTGAAAATTCCAGAGTATGCACCCAAGAAAATTTGTTTTTGGGCACGATGCCTAAATACATTGTTTTGGGTATGGTAAATCATGAAGCTTTCACAGGAAGAAGAGATCTCTCACCCTTTAATTTCCAGCATTTTAACGCAGAATACATCACCCTCGGTCACGCGGGATAACAAATTCCCTCCAAAGCTTTCCAACCACAATTTAACCAGGGGGCTTCGGTCAGAGAGTTTTACAACATGTTTACCGCTACAGGGAGGCATATGAAAGATTTACCTCTGTGCATCAACAGACAAGATTTTGAACGGGGTTATTCGCTGTTTGTGTTCAATCTCAATCCGGGAGAGGACAGCGACGCATTGTCTCGGGTTTCTAATGGCACTTTGAGGTTGGAAATGAGATTCAGAGTACCCTTACCCAACACGGTCACTCTTGTGGTTTACGCATGTTACGATTCTATTTTGGAAATTGATTCCAAACGACAAGTGCTGTTGGATTATTATTGACGACGGAGATGAATAACCATCAACTGGAGAAGCTTCTGCGACGAGTGTTGGGGAATGTTTTCTGTGGTGTATGGGCCTCCGACCAACTCCCCTCACTGACTCGCTCCTTTACCCCACCCTCCTACTTTATCGTCAACACCCACGAAGGACATCGACCGGGGGAGCACTGGTTATCGATGACTCTGGAGGAAGATGGGACCGCCACTTTTTTTGATTCTTATGGATTTTCTCCCGATTTTGATTACTACCCTCGGAGCATCTTGAACTTTTTGGAAAATCGTTCTGACCGTATATTGTACCACAACCTACAGCTTCAACACCCTTTGTCCACAGTGTGCGGTCAACACTGCGTTTATTATCTGCACTATCGATTTTGCGGACTGTCTTTTGAACAAGTTTTGTCTTTATACACAGATGATGTAGTAAAAAATTATCTTGAAGCATATACCCTGGTTAAAAAAATTCAACGTTGTACTAGCACGAATAAGAATAATAGTAGTCGTTGTGGTGTACAAGACGTCTGTTGTTTAGAAACTTTTTTGAACCGTTGAAATGAAAATGCTGTACACACTGCGTTTGATGAATAAAAAAACATTTTATTGAAACAAGAGTTTTGTCATCATTCATTCAAGGTTTAACCAATGTGGGGACAATGTCACTTTTCTACCTCTTCTTTTCCTCTCGGGGGATAGAAATGTTTCTTTTTCCACCCATTCTGATTCAAACTCTCCATCCGCTTTCAGACGTCTTTATTGATCTCGTGCTCTGGGGTTAAGAATGGTCGATGTGGGGACATTTAGCTCCGTCAACCCTGTTAAAAATTTTCTCCAACCCTCAGGCGTGCGGGTCTGTGGATTTTTGGACCGTTGCATCAGGTGTTACAGTAAATCGATCATATGAGATCCCTGCACCGGTGTACCGTTTTGAACAAACTCTCCTTTAGAGGTCCACCCCTTATCATTCTCGGATAATTTTTTCATAATGTACTCGGCGTTGTCACGGTCGCGTCGGGGGAGGATTTTCAGAACTTCGATCATCGTGACATCCTTTGACCCCCCGCCAGTATTCCGCGGTTTATCCTCCGGTTTATCCATCGGTTTATCCTCTGGTTTATCCTCCGGTTTATCCTCAGAGTCATTCCATGGTTCACCCCGCAAATCCTTGTGTAAAGTCAGAGTCATCCTTTTCTCCTCCCGTTGCCCCTGCTTCAACAGGCCGAGATATCTCTGCAGCAGGGTATCGTATATTTTTATTCTTTCATGAGGATTCATTCCGGGTTCGTTTAAGACGGCTCTCATTTTAACATCTAGATCATCCTCCGCCGAGTCTCTGATGGTCGGCTCCGGGCGAGTAAGACGATTTAATTGTTGGGGGGATAGGAGAAACATTTTTTGAGCCTTTTTCATCTTCAACCTTTTCCGGTCAATCCACCGATAAGATTCCCTATAAACGGTACGACGGTGGCCAGTAAGGGTAGAAGAAAACCGCCCGACTGTTTCATCAGAGTCTGGCGTTTGCGTTTCAGTCCAGTCCTTTTATCAGCCAGCAGTCGGATGATTTTCTTTTGTTTTTTAAGCTGAGCAAATTGAGACGGTGATAAGGGCACATTACCCTTCAGAATGTTTAAAGCAATTTCACACAGCGTCTGGATAAAGTCTGGTGAGCCGTGACTCAGAATATCTCGACGTTTTTGTGGTGTGGCATGGTACAGAGCTTTTAACATGGGACCGTTCCTCTTTACACGCTTTGACATTATGTTTTCGGCACGTAGACAACGGGCCACTGGTGCGGAAGCACGCCCGACCTCACTCTGTATTGTTCTGGACAGAAAGGTGTCAGGTCGACCAATAAATAGCCATGAGCATCCAAAGTAGCATCCGCAAAACTTTCCAAGAAAAAACTTTTTTGTGCGGGGAACATTTGCTGTGCCAACACGTTAATCTGCAATCTGTCCCGCGTGTTCTTAAACAGTATCATATAATTACAGTTTAAGCTAATGGTGCGTGAAAATTTTCCCTGATGAAAAACATTCTGGGTCAGCATCATAACGCTCATATTTGTATGATGTCTATACTGCGTGAAAATTTTAACCACTTCGGGGTGATTTGAGGCTTGAAAAATAACATCGTCCAAAATCACCAAATGGGTCTGATCGTCCGGAAACAAGTTTTCATCTTCAAAGGAATCAGGCAGTCCTTCAACAAATTTTATTTTTTTATTCATCTTTTTTAATTCAGCATACATGGGTTGGAAAGATGTATAAATCCACACAATGTTGTCGGGTACAGAATTCATGACGTGTTCACAATTTTCCAATACACATTTTACAAAAAAAGTATTTCCGCAACCACTAGGTCCTACAACCAGGCATGAAAAAGGTGTATGAAATCTGGGATCAAAGTCTACTCGTTCCATTTTTTCCATTTCCTCTCTAATACCCGAAAGGTAAAGTTTTCCCGTCGGGAAAGAGACGTCTTTTGTCATACACCACTCGAAACTTTTTTTCGAAAGACGAGTTATTTAAAAGGAACCCCCTTTTATCACGAACAATTTGGTGATGAGGGGTGTAGATCGCACCTGTTTTGTCTTCCTCCAGATAGCCCTCCACCAAATCTTTAACGCTGTCAAAGTTGACCCTCTCACAACACTCGCGGGTTTGAGTGATTCCTTTGGCACGCAGCACAGTTTTTTTACCCTGCAGGGTTTGGTAGGCATAACTCTTTGGACCGGCGGAGACGAATTCGTGAATGCTGTCTCCTCCCAACTCATCCATCAAATCGCCTAGATAGGACCCCGTCTCCAGAGAAACTTCCCCCTCGTTTACCGTGTAGATTAAACTATCGGTGTCTGTGTAAAGAACTCTCTCTTGCAACACCTCTAGGTAACCTTACATTTTCAAACGTGCGTAAGCGGTGGTAAAAGCAGCGACAAATACATTATTTGTGTTACCGGGAAGCACCACGCTGTTTTTACTGCATTGCCATTGCACCATAGCAATTTGCTCGTTGAGAAAGGAAAAATATTCGACCTGATATTTTCCTGAAAATACAAAGTCGAAAAATACTTCACTTTTTCTCACCAAGGTGGTCTGAGTTCTATTGCACCTCTCCGCAAACTTTCCCCAAAGGCTGTTTAAACAGAGTTTTGACATTTGTCTCTTGGCAGGGTTGGGTTCGATTTTTTCAGCATCCAGCTGTATTCCCTGATTTTCACGATATTCACGAATGTACTTTTCCCTGCTTTCTGCATCGACGGCTTCTTTGGGATACCCTGAAGCTTCTTGCTTACCCTTTAGGAAAGTTTGAACATAACCCGTAAAAACGGTTTCGCTCCGTTCTTCAAAGTGCCACACCTCCGTAATCTTACCGACTCTGTATCCCAACTGTAAAGCTTTGTTGAATTCGAGCGTGACCCAGACTCCCGTCAATGCCCTTCCTTCCTCATCATGTTCGCAGGGTTCCTGCTGGTTATTGTTTTCTGCGCACGTGCGGCAAAGTGTAAACACTAGTTTACCCTTGACCGTTCTGTAGGGTAGCACAGGGAAATAGAGACCTCGAGGAGGGTGAACAACGGCTCTGACCAGGCCGAAATAGTTTCCAACATCGTCAAAATCCGTGTGGATGATGACAGGATGACCCAGAGGGTAAGGAAATGCGTTGTTGACGTACGGGTAGAGAGAGGTGACATCCTCATACAATACACGCTGGTTCTCACCCGCCGTGTGCCTCAAGCAAAAGGCGCTTGTCCTACCTCCATAAAGAGCGTCTCGAGGCATGAGAGGTGCGGGGTAATTGCGTGTTTTGAGAAAGTCTATTACCCTAGGGTTTGATTTTTTCATTTCATTCCACTCGTGCTCTCTGATGACGATGATGTTGACCTTGTGGTCACGCTTTAACGCTTTCATTTTTTTCTCGGTAGCCTTGTGCAACTCCTCGAACGGTGTGTTTGTCAAAGGGCATACAGCACCGGGTTCGAAACACGTCGGGCATCCATGATAAAAACACCCCTGAAATTCCCAGACGAATGGTTTGCCACCGATTATAGCAAACCCATCCACAAAGTATGCCCCCATCTGTTTTTCGCCTTTGTTTAAAGCATGCTGAATGAAAATACCACGACGATGCGACTCCCATTCTAACCATTGGATGCTGGTGTGTGAGTATTTTTTACACAACCCTCGGTAGTTATCCGGGGAAGGTATGGCTAGAGAACGCGGCTCGAGGAAATTAGTCACAAACACCTTCATGCAGGCCGAGGCTATGGTGATACGGGAGAAGGGGTCAACACCCGTCTCGCTCGTAAACTCGGCTCTAAATTTGATGCAACCCTCACGAAGAACATTGACGTCGTTTTTACAGTAGTGTACCGCTTGTTTTTGAAAATCAAAGACCTCGCTTTTCTCATTTTGATACCACGTCTCAAACTTGGTGCGTTCAACAGGTGTCATGCGTTCTACACCGTAATTGCTGATTGCGGGGTATTTTCCGACATAATTTAAATGTTCCTCCGAACTAAATTTGTGAGGAAAATACCCCTTGGACCAGCAATCACCGAGTCCTAACGCTTTTGGCATAGCGCTAAGCGGCATGGTAAGGAAGGAAAGCGAGTCAATGTATTTTTGCAAAAAATCAGGGTCTTTAAAACAGAGAACTTTACTCCCCTGCATGATAATTAAGCGTGCTATACCCAGCTGTACCATGCCTCTCAGAATCAAGTAACCGTCAAATCCTCTCGAATTGTGGGCTATAAATGTAGATTTAAGATAACGAGGTTTCCTGAAATGATTGAGGAAAACTGTAACACAATCCAGTCCAAAAGCACACCACTCTTCTCCTTGCAGCGTCTTGGTACAGACTAGAAAGGGAATGTGAGTGTGATTGTCATCGACAAACGTCTCAAAATCATAGAATATGATATTATCATTGTGGTTTACTTCACGTGGTTGGGGTTGTATATAGCAAAGATGTCGTGTTTCAGGTGTCTCTGAGTCACTGCGAGGTAGCTCTTCTTTACATATTTGACATTTTAACTTAGGACACGTGTGTTTAGCGATACCTGTAGCCACAGGTACATCGTAAAATAGGTTGCATTTAAGGCATTTCTTTCGCCGATCGCAGTTGCTGACGAGTTTTTTCATAACCCGGTGTTTTACCCTGTGTCTGAGGAGACATGCAGGAGAACGACACCACATGTTGCAATCCCTGCAAAGCACAGTTTTCCCCTCTATTTTTACACACCCGTTTTGTGTACAGACCAAGCAATAGCCGTCGCATTTGTGTCTGTCGGGTTTGTCGTACCCTTGGTAACAGTAGTGACAAACGTGCGGTTTTGACAAAAAACCTTTAATGTTAATGATACCGCTGTAATGATTCTGAGATAAATACAGATACAACGGATTTTCTGATTTGGGGTAATCCGTCTCGAACCGTGAGAGGGGTCGTTGGCCCTCTTCTCTGTACAGTATGACAATTTTACGACGTACCACTTTTTCAAATTCACGAATATGACTGAAAGTGATGGAAGTCTGTTCGTCTAAGCCCGCTTTTCTCTGTATTTTTTCAGCCTCCGCCACAGCCTGGCTATCTGTAAATTCAGGATGTAACAGACTTGCTAGGCTAATGGCAAAACATAGTTGATTATTCGAGTTTAATGGATTGTAAAGATAACGAGCTTTTTTTCTGCGGATTTCATGTTCCAAAAGGGTTTCGATTTTTCTTCTTACACCACCTCGAGGGTTATGTATCACCTGGACCATCACCTGTATTTCTTCATCGTTCAATATTTCAACGTTTGATTGTACCAACAGATCTAACACGTCTTGAAAAGCATTCATCACAGCCCCGGCATCGTTTCGAAATGTAAATGAAGTGTGTTGATTTGCACTTTCACCGGATAACTCCAATTGAATGATATCGTCGGGTCTAGCTTCCTTAGTTACCATCTGTGTCAGCTTTTTAAGGCTCCCCAAGACTCCGAGGTAAAATGTGGCGTAGTCTGTTACATCGTCGTTTTGAGGAAAAGTTAAAACTTACAGGGGGTGCCTGTTGGACATTCACCGTCGTTTTCGATGATTTCCCCTCGGAGCAAGGATTCGATGTCTGGAGTCTTTGGCGCAATCAAGCCTTCTCCTCTGTCTGGAATGGCCGTTGACGGACCCGCCAGCGTTAAGGGAGACCAGTGAGCAGGAGATGTAAACGGAAAATCTGTAAGTAAATATATGTATATATGTATCGTATACCGCATGTTTTTTTTTTCTTGTAAAAATGAGAATTATTTGACTCACCAGACTGCGATTGGGTTAAAGGGATCGCGTTGGTCTCTTCCGGCGAATCCTCTATAAAACAAAATAATGAATACACATAATATTAAATAATTCGAAGGTTTAAACACACCTCGATAATCATCTTCCAACTTTGTAAGATCGATCAAACAAAGTTCTTCGTCTTTCACTTCGTCGTCATCGGCTGTTAAAAAAAAAAAGGTATTACATCGTCGTACACGTGCAATGCTTTTAACGTTTAAATGCTTAAACGGAGTTAAACCATTGTCTAATAACGTGGTAAAAACGGAGGTAATGAAATGAATACAGTAAAACAAAAAATCGGTACTTACACAAAAGGATTGGAGACTCTGTTAGGAGATCCCTTGGTGGTGGGTGAATTTCAACTCGATGTTCGACTGTTTTTAGTTCGAATAAATACTTATTATAGTAACATTAAACAGACGTGTTACAAGGAATGAAAAAAGAAAAAAAAAAGAAATTACCTTTCATTCTGCAAATCGCGGTTACACTGTGTTCTGCGCTAGTTTCTCCATCTGTTTAAATATGTTTTCGTGAGGTATGGAAGTTGTTTCAAACGATCGTAAACATTTAAACTGTCAAATGGCTGGCCAGTTGCTATTCATACGACATTCTCAAGCTTCCATAAAAACTGAACCCTCCTTTGTCCCCCAAACTGACCTGTTGTTTCAAACGATCGTAAACATTTAAACTGTCAAATGGCTGGTCAGTAAAAACTGAACCCTCCTTTGTCCCCCAAACTGACCTGTTGTTTCAAACGATCGTAAAGGTCAGTTGCTAGCTGACACTGTGTTCTGCGATAGTTTTTTCCATCTGTTTAAATATGTTTTCGTGAGATATGGAAGTTGTTTCAAACGATCGTAAACATTTAAACTGTCAAATGGCTGGTCAGTAAAAACTGAACCCTCCTTTGTCCCCTCTTCTGGTCTTAACGATGTGTGCGTACGAATGTGTGTGTGTGTGTGTGTGTGTGTGTGTGTGTGTGTGTGTGTGTGTGTGTGTGTGTGCGTGTGTGTGTGTGTGTGTGTGTGTGTGCGTGTGTGTGTGTGTGTGTGTGTGTGTGTGCGTGTGTGTGCGTGTGTGTGTGTGTGTGTGCGTGTGTGTGCGTGTCCACCAAAAACTTCCCAATCCACGGTAGATAACGATGAAAATATCGAGAAAGGGCTTCCGTCTCTTCTTTCTTTTAGCTGAAATAAGCAGATATCCCCCATTTCGTATCTGAATACAAATCCAAAAGATCCCTCCATCCCGTACGCTTCCAAGTCCCATTTCTCACGCAAAGACTCGGTCGGCAGCATCTGAATACGATTTAGAAACACTCGACTTTTTTGCGGAGCGTCAATGAAAGTTTTATTATTTTTATAAATCGACACAGGCGTTTCACTAATCATGACCGAATCGAACAAAGTCTTTACGCTAACGTATAAAGCTCCAAATAATGACTAAGCCTTACACTGCCCTTTTGTACCCCTCCTCTGCGTGTGTGTGTGTGTGTGTGTGTGTGTGTGTGTGTGTGTGAAGTGCGTGCGTGTCCACATCTCCACACGTAACATTCCCAGCCATCAATACATCGAAATCTGGAAGTTGTTTCAAACGATCGTAAACATTTAAACTATCAAATATATGGTCACATGCTGCTCAGATGACATTGCTTTCTTAAAAAACTGAACCCTTCTTTGTTCCCTCGTCAGGTCTTAACTCCACCCTCTTCCTGGTTTAACCACTCCCACCACAGGTCTTAACTCTGCCCTCTTTCTGGTTAAAACTCCACCCTCTTCATGGTTTAACCACTCCCACCGCAGGTCTTAACTCCACCCTCTTCCGGGTAAGCCACACCCACTTGACCTTGACATTTGACCCTGACCTTTGACTTTGACCTTTGACTTTGACCTTTAACCTTGACCCCTCATAAATCATTAACCTTTGAACTTGACCCCTCATAAATCATTGACCTTTGACCTTGACCCCTCATAAATCATTGATTTATGACCCCCCATAAATCATTTTTGACTAAAGGTAGGGACTTAAATTCTCTGATATGTTTTTTTTAGTTGTACTAGAAAAATGATCATTTGTAAGGTTTGCAAAGACACAAGTTAGTTTTTTTATTCAATATAACACTGTAACTGTCATACTAAATATGAAAGGTTTATAATCATAACTACAAAAGCAAATATGAAATTTTTCTTTAAAAGCCTTTAATATTGAATTTATGTAAGTTTTACCAGAATCAGGTATTTTGGAAAGAATCAAAAATACAAATATTAGATTTTACTGGCCTCATATTGGTCAAACTCAAAATGACAGTTTTTGAAACATAACTCCAAAAATACACATGCAAAATGTCTAATAATGCCTGAAGAAATGCATCTTCGAGAGTTTTCCTGAAAAAAAAACATTTGGTAAGGTTTGCAAAAACTAAATTGGATGTGTTACTCAATTTGACAGTAATGTACTTAGAATCCTGAGATAATGCGAAAAAAGCAATAAAAATGTATTCCAACATAATTCCTAATCCAAACGTGCAAAATGTCTAAAAATGCCTGTGATATTGAATACATGTGAGTTTTACTAGATACAGTTGTTTTTCAATGGTTTGCAAATACAAAAATGAGGTTTTACTCAATATGACTGTATCCTGTAACACTCAATAAGACAGTTATTTAAACATAACTCCTACACCACACATTAAAAATGGATAATAATGCCTGATATAATGCATCTTTGGGAGTTTTACTAGAAACATATGCTTTTTTAAATCTTGCAAATGCAAAAAGTAGTTTTTTACTCAATATGACTATAATAGTCTTAGAATCCTGAGATAATGCGAAAAAAGCAATAAAAATGTATTCAAATATAACTTCCAAACAACACATGCAAAATGGCTAATAATGCCCAGAGATATGTTTTTTTGTTAGTTGTACTAGAAAAATTATCTTTTGTAAGGTTTGCAAGGACGCAAGTTAGTTTTTTTTATTCAATATAACACTGTAACTGTCATACTAAATATGAAAGGTTTATAATCATAACTCCAAAACCAAATAGGAAATTTGTCTTAAAAAGCCTTTGATATTGAATTTATGTAAGTTTTACCAGAATCAGGTATTTTGGAAAGAATCACAAATACAAATATTAGATTTTACTGGCCTCATATTGGTCACACTCAAAATGACAGTTTTTGAAACTTAACTCCAAAAATACACATGCAAAATGTCTAATAATGCCTGAAGAAATGCATCTTCGAGAGTTTTCCTGAAAAAAAAAACATTTGGTAAGGTTTGCAAAAACAAAATTTGATTTGTTACTCAATTTGACAGTAATGTACTTAGAATCCTGAGATAATGCGAAAAAAGCAATAAAAATGTATTCCAACATAATTCCTAATCCAAACGTGCAAAATGTCTAAAAATGCCTGTGATATTGAATACATGTGAGTTTTACTAGATACAGTTGTTTTTCTATGGTTTGCAAATACAAAAATGAGGTTTTACTCATTATGACTGTACAATGTAACACTCAAAATGACAGTTATTTAAACATAACTCCTACACCACACATGAAAAATGGCTAATAATGCCTGAAATAATGCATCTTTGGGAGTTTTACTAGAAACATATGCTTTTTTAAATCTTGCAAATGCAAAAAGTATTTTTTTACTCAATACGACTATAATAGTCTTACAATCCTGAGATAATGCGAAAAAAGCAATACAAATGTATTCAAACATAACTTCTAAACAACACATGCAAAATGGCTAATAATGCCCAGAGATATGTTTTTTTGTTAGTTGTAGTAGAAAAATGATCTTTTGTAAGGTTTGCAAAGACACAAATTAGTTTTTGTATTCAATATAACAGTGTAACTGTCATACTAAATATGAAAGGTTTATAATCATACCTCCAAAACCAAATATGAAAGTTGTCTTTAAAAGCCTTTAATATTGAATCTATGTAAGTTCTACCTGAATCAGGTATTTTGGAAAGAATCACAAATACAAATATTAGATTTTACTGGCCTCATATTGGTCACACTCAAAATGACAGTTTTTGAAACATAACTCCAAAAATACACATGCAAAATGTCTAATAATGCCTGAAGAAATGCATCTTCGAGAGTTTTCCTGAAAAAAAAAAACATTTGGTAAGGTTTGCAAAAACAAAATTTGATGTGTTACTCAATTTGACAGTAATGTACTTAGAATCCTGAGATAATGCGAAAAAAGCAATAAAAATGTATTCCAACATAATTCCTAATCCAAACGTGCAAAATGTCTAAAAATGCCTGTGATATTGAATACATGTGAGTTTTACTAGATACAGTTGTTTTTCTATGGTTTGCAAATACAAAAATGAGGTTTTACTCATTATGACTGTACACTGTAACACTCAATATGACAGTTATTTAAACATAACTCCTACACCACACATGAAAAATGGCTAATAATGCCTGAAATAATGCATCTTTGGGAGTTTTACTCGAAATATATGCTTTTTTAAATCTTGTAAATGCAAAAAGTAGTTTTTTACTCAATACGACTATAATAGTCTTACAATCCTGGAATAATGCGAAAAAGGCAATACAAATGTATTCAAACATAACTTCTAAACAACACATGCAAAATGGCTAATAATGCCCAGAGATATGTTTTTTTGTTAGTTGTAGTAGAAAAATGATCTTTTGTAAGGTTTGCAAAGACACAAATTAGTTTTTTTTATTCAATATAACAGTGTAACTGTCATACTAAATATGAAAGGTTTATAATCATAACTCCAAAACCAAATATGAAATTTGTCTTAAAAAGCCTTTAATATTGAATCTATGTAAGTTCTACCAGAATCAGGTATTTTGGAAAGAATCACAAATACAAATATTAGATTTTACTGGCCTCATATTGGTCACACTCAAAATGACAGTTTTTGAAACATAACTCCAAAAATACACATGCAAAATGTCTAATAATGCCTGAAGAAATGCATCTTCGAGAGTTTTCCTGAAAAAAAAAAACATTTGGTAAGGTTTGCAAAAACAAAATTTGATTTGTTACTCAATTTGACAGTAATGTACTTAGAATCCTGAGATAATGCGAAAAAAGCAATAAAAATGTATTCCAACATAATTCCTAATCCAAACGTGCAAAATGTCTAAAAATGCCTGTGATGTTGAATACATGTGAGTTTTACTAGATACAGTTGTTTTTCAATGGTTTGCAAATACAAAAATGAGGTTTTACTCAATATGACTGTATACTGTAACACTCAATAAGACAGTTATTTAAACATAACTCCTACACCACACATGAAAAATGGCTAAAAATGCCTGAAATAATGCATCTTTGGGAGTTTTACTAGAAACATATGCTTTTTTAAATCTTGCAAATGCAAAAAGTAGTTTTTTACTCAATATGACTATAACAGTCTTAGAATCCTGAGATAATGCGAACAAAGCAATAAAAATGTATTCAAACATAACTTCTAAACAACACATGCAAAATGGCTAATAATGCCCAGAGATATGTTTTTTTTGTTAGTTGTACTAGAAAAATGATCTTTTGTAAGGTTTGCAAAGACAAAAGTTAGTTTTTTTATTCAATATAACAGTGTAACTGTCATACTACATATGAAAGGTTTATTATCATAACTCCAAAACCAAATATGAAATTTGTCTTAAAAAGCCTTTAATATTGAATTTTAGTAAGTTTTACCAGAATCAGGTATTTTGGAAAGAATCATAAATACAAATATTAGATTTTACTGGCCTCATATTTGTCACACTCGAAATGACAGTTTTTGAAACATAACTCCAAAAATACACATGCAAAATGTCTAATAATGCCTGAAGAAATGCATCTTCGAGAGTTTTCCTGAAAAAAAAACATTTGGTAAGGTTTGCAAAAACTAAATTTGATGTGTTACTCAATTTGACAGTAATGTACTTAGAATCCTGAGATAATGCGAAAAAAGCAATAAAAATGTATTCCAACATAATTCCTAATCCAAACGTGCAAAATGTCTAAAAATGCCTGTGATATTGAATACATGTGAGTTTTACTAGATACAGTTGTTTTTCAATGGTTTGCAAATACAAAAATGAGGTTTTACTCAATATGACTGTATACTGTAACACTCAATAATACAGTTATTTAAACATAACTCCTACACCACACATTAAAAATGGATAATAATGCCTGAAATAATGCATCTTTGGGAGTTTTACTAGAAACATATGCTTTTTTAAATCTTGCAAATGCAAAAAGTAGTTTTTTACTCAATATGACTATAATAGTCTTAGAATCCTGAGATAATGCGAAAAAAGCAATAAAAATGTGTTCAAATATAACTTCCAAACAACACATGCAAAATGGCTAATAATGCCCAGAGATATGTTTTTTTGTTAGTTGTACTAGAAAAATAATCTTTTGTAAGGTTTGCAAGGACGCAAGTTAGTTTTTTTTATTCAATATAACACTGTAACTGTCATACTAAATATGAAAGGTTTATAATCATAACTCCAAAACCAAATAGGAAATTTGTCTTAAAAAGCCTTTGATATTGAATTTATGTGAGTTTTACCAGAATCAGGTATTTTGGAAAGAATCACAAATACAAATATTAGATTTTACTGGCCTTATATTGGTCACACTCAAAATGACAGTTTTTGAAACTTAACTCCAAAAATACACATGCAAAATGTCTAATAATGCCTGAAGAAATGCATCTTCGAGAGTTTTCCTGAAAAAAAAAAACATTTGGTAAGGTTTGCAAAAACAAAATTTGATTTGTTACTCAATTTGACAGTAATGTACTTAGAATCCTGAGATAATGCGAAAAAAGCAATAAAAATGTATTCCAACATAATTCCTAATCCAAACGTGCAAAATGTCTAAAAATGCCTGTGATATTGAATACATGTGAGTTTTACTAGATACAGTTGTTTTTCTATGGTTTGCAAATACAAAAATGAGGTTTTACTCATTATGACTGTACACTGTAACACTCAAAATGACAGTTATTTAAACATAACTCCTACACCACACATGAAAAATGGCTAATAATGCCTGAAATAATGCATCTTTGGGAGTTTTACTCGAAACATATGCTTTTTTAAATCTTGCAAATGCAAAAAGTATTTTTTTACTCAATACGACTATAATAGTCTTACAATCCTGAGATAATGCGAAAAAAGCAATAAAAATGTATTCAAACATAACTTCTAAACAACACATGCAAAATGGCTAATAATGCCCAGAGATATGTTTTTTTTGTTAGTTGTAGTAGAAAAATGATCTTTTGTAAGGTTTGCAAAGACACAAATTAGTTTTTGTATTCAATATAACAGTGTAACTGTCATACTAAATATGAAAGGTTTATAATCATACCTCCAAAACCAAATATGAAAGTTGTCTTTAAAAGCCTTTAATATTCAATCTATGTAAGTTCTACCTGAATCAGGTATTTTGGAAAGAATCACAAATACAAATATTAGATTTTACTGGCCTCATATTGGTCACACTCAAAATGACAGTTTTTGAAACATAACTCCAAAAATACACATGCAAAATGTCTAATAATGCCTGAAGAAATGCATCTTCGAGAGTTTTCCTGAAAAAAAAAAACATTTGGTAAGGTTTGCAAAAACAAAATTTGATTTGTTACTCAATTTGACAGTAATGTACTTAGAATCCTGAGATAATGCGAAAAAAGCAATAAAAATGTATTCCAACATAATTCCTAATCCAAACGTACAAAGTGTCTAAAAATGCCTGTGATAATGAATACATGTGAGTTTTACTAGATACAGTTGTTTTTCAATGGTTTGCAAATACAAAAATGAGGTTTTAGTCATTATGACTGTACACTGTAACACTCAAAATGACAGTTATTTAAACATAACTCCTAC
This sequence comes from Nerophis ophidion, assembly GCF_033978795.1. Taxonomy (NCBI): domain Eukaryota; kingdom Metazoa; phylum Chordata; class Actinopteri; order Syngnathiformes; family Syngnathidae; genus Nerophis; species Nerophis ophidion. The sequence goes on from NC_084636.1 coordinate 19,992,071, forward strand.
ACCACACATGAAAAATGGCTAATAATGCCTGAAATAATAAATCTTTGGGAGTTTTACTCGAAACATATGCTTTTTTAAATCTTGCAAATGCAAAAAGTAATTTTTTTACTCAATACGACTATAATAGTCTTACAATCCTGAGATAATGCGAAAAAAGCAATAAAAATGTATTCAAACATAACTTCTAAACAACACATGCAAAATGGCTAATAATGCCCAGAGATATGTTTTTTTCTTAGTTGTAGTAGAAAAATGATCTTTTGTAAGGTTTGCAAAGACACAAATTAGTTTTTTATTCAATATAACTGTGTAACTGTCATACTAAATATGAAAGGATTATAATCATAACTCCAAAACCAAATATGAAATTTGTCTTTAAAAGCCTTTAATATTGAATCTATGTAAGTTCTACCAGAATCAGGTATTTTGGAAAGAATCACAAATACAAATATTAGATTTTACTGGCCTCATATTGGTCACACTCAAAATGACAGTTTTTGAAACATAACTCCAAAAATACACATGCAAAATGTCTAATAATGCCTGAAGAAATGCATCTTCGAGAGTTTTCCTGAAAAAAAAAAAACATTTGGTAAGGTTTGCAAAAACAAAATTTGATTTGTTACTCAATTTGACAGTAATGTACTTAGAATCCTGAGATAATGCGAAAAAAGCAATAAAAATGTATTCCAACATAATTCCTAATCCAAACGTGCAAAATGTCTAAAAATGCCTGTGATATTGAATACATGTGAGTTTTACTAGTTACAGTTGTTTTTCTATGGTTTGCAAATACAAAAATGAGGTATTACTCAATATGACTGTATACTGTAACACTCAATATGACAGTTATTTAAACATAACTCCTACACCACACATGAAAAATGGCTAATAATGCCTGAAATAATGCATCTTTGGGAGTTTTACTCGAAACATATGCTTTTTTAAATCTTGCAAATGCAAAAAGTAATTTTTTTACTCAATACGACTATAATAGTCTTACAATCCTGAGATAATGCGAAAAAAGCAATAAAAATGTATTCAAATATAACTTCTAAACAACACATGCAAAATGGCTAATAATGCCCAGAGATATGTTTTTTTGTTAGTTGTAGTAGAAAAATGATCTTTTGTAAGGTTTGCAAAGACACAAATTAGTTTTTTTTATTCAATATAACAGTGTAACTGTCATACTAAATATGAAAGGTTTATAATCATAACTCCAAAACCAAATATGAAATTTGTCTTAAAAAGCCTTTAATATTGAATCTATGTAAGTTCTACCAGAATCAGGTATTTTGGAAAGAATCACAAATACAAATATTAGATTTTACTGGCCTCATATTGGTCACACTCAAAATGACAGTTTTTGAAACATAACTCCAAAAATACACATGCAAAATGTCTAATAATGCCTGAAGAAATGCATCTTCGAGAGTTTTCCTGAAAAAAAAAAAACATTTGGTAAGGTTTGCAAAAACAAAATTTGATTTGTTACTCAATTTGACAGTAATGTACTTAGAATCCTGAGATAATGCGAAAAAAGCAATAAAAATGTATTCCAACATAATTCCTAATCCAAACGTGCAAAATGTCTAAAAATGCCTGTGATGTTGAATACATGTGAGTTTTACTAGATACAGTTGTTTTTCAATGGTTTGCAAATACAAAAATGAGGTTTTACTCAATATGACTGTATACTGTAACACTCAATAAGACAGTTATTTAAACATAACTCCTACACCACACATGAAAAATGGCTAAAAATGCCTGAAATAATGCATCTTTGGGAGTTTTACTAGAAACATATGCTTTTTTAAATCTTGCAAATGCAAAAAGTAGTTTTTTACTCAATATGACTATAACAGTCTTAGAATCCTGAGATAATGCGAACAAAGCAATAAAAATGTATTCAAACATAACTTCTAAACAACACATGCAAAATGGCTAATAATGCCCAGAGATATGTTTTTTTTGTTAGTTGTACTAGAAAAATGATCTTTTGTAAGGTTTGCAAAGACAAAAGTTAGTTTTTTTATTCAATATAACAGTGTAACTGTCATACTACATATGAAAGGTTTATTATCATAACTCCAAAACCAAATATGAAATTTGTCTTAAAAAGCCTTTAATATTGAATTTTAGTAAGTTTTACCAGAATCAGGTATTTTGGAAAGAATCATAAATACAAATATTAGATTTTACTGGCCTCATATTTGTCACACTCGAAATGACAGTTTTTGAAACATAACTCCAAAAATACACATGCAAAATGTCTAATAATGCCTGAAGAAATGCATCTTCGAGAGTTTTCCTGAAAAAAAAACATTTGGTAAGGTTTGCAAAAACTAAATTTGATGTGTTACTCAATTTGACAGTAATGTACTTAGAATCCTGAGATAATGCGAAAAAAGCAATAAAAATGTATTCCAACATAATTCCTAATCCAAACGTGCAAAATGTCTAAAAATGCCTGTGATATTGAATACATGTGAGTTTTACTAGATACAGTTGTTTTTCAATGGTTTGCAAATACAAAAATGAGGTTTTACTCAATATGACTGTATACTGTAACACTCAATAATACAGTTATTTAAACATAACTCCTACACCACACATTAAAAATGGATAATAATGCCTGAAATAATGCATCTTTGGGAGTTTTACTAGAAACATATGCTTTTTTAAATCTTGCAAATGCAAAAAGTAGTTTTTTACTCAATATGACTATAATAGTCTTAGAATCCTGAGATAATGCGAAAAAAGCAATAAAAATGTGTTCAAATATAACTTCCAAACAACACATGCAAAATGGCTAATAATGCCCAGAGATATGTTTTTTTGTTAGTTGTACTAGAAAAATAATCTTTTGTAAGGTTTGCAAGGACGCAAGTTAGTTTTTTTTATTCAATATAACACTGTAACTGTCATACTAAATATGAAAGGTTTATAATCATAACTCCAAAACCAAATAGGAAATTTGTCTTAAAAAGCCTTTGATATTGAATTTATGTGAGTTTTACCAGAATCAGGTATTTTGGAAAGAATCACAAATACAAATATTAGATTTTACTGGCCTCATATTGGTCACACTCAAAATGACAGTTTTTGAAACTTAACTCCAAAAATACACATGCAAAATGTCTAATAATGCCTGAAAAAATGCATCTTCGAGAGTTTTCCTGAAAAAAAAAAACATTTGGTAAGGTTTGCAAAAACAAAATTTGATTTGTTACTCAATTTGACAGTAATGTACTTAGAATCCTGAGATAATGCGAAAAAAGCAATAAAAATGTATTCCAACATAATTCCTAATCCAAACGTGCAAAATGTCTAAAAATGCCTGTGATATTGAATACATGTGAGTTTTACTAGATACAGTTGTTTTTCTATGGTTTGCAAATACAAAAATGAGGTTTTACTCATTATGACTGTACACTGTAACACTCAAAATGACAGTTATTTAAACATAACTCCTACACCACACATGAAAAATGGCTAATAATGCCTGAAATAATGCATCTTTGGGAGTTTTACTCGAAACATATGCTTTTTTAAATCTTGCAAATGCAAAAAGTATTTTTTTACTCAATACGACTATAATAGTCTTACAATCCTGAGATAATGCGAAAAAAGCAATAAAAATGTATTCAAACATAACTTCTAAACAACACATGCAAAATGGCTAATAATGCCCAGAGATATGTTTTTTTGTTAGTTGTAGTAGAAAAATGATCTTTTGTAAGGTTTGCAAAGACACAAATTAGTTTTTGTATTCAATATAACAGTGTAACTGTCATACTAAATATGAAAGGTTTATAATCATACCTCCAAAACCAAATATGAAAGTTGTCTTTAAAAGCCTTTAATATTCAATCTATGTAAGTTCTACCTGAATCAGGTATTTTGGAAAGAATCACAAATACAAATATTAGATTTTACTGGCCTCATATTGGTCACACTCAAAATGACAGTTTTTGAAACATAACTCCAAAAATACACATGCAAAATGTCTAATAATGCCTGAAGAAATGCATCTTCGAGAGTTTTCCTGAAAAAAAAAACATTTGGTAAGGTTTGCAAAAACAAAATTTGATTTGTTACTCAATTTGACAGTAATGTACTTAGAATCCTGAGATAATGCGAAAAAAGCAATAAAAATGTATTCCAACATAATTCCTAATCCAAACGTACAAAGTGTCTAAAAATGCCTGTGATAATGAATACATGTGAGTTTTACTAGATACAGTTGTTTTTCAATGGTTTGCAAATACAAAAATGAGGTTTTAGTCATTATGACTGTACACTGTAACACTCAAAATGACAGTTATTTAAACATAACTCCTACACCACACATGAAAAATGGCTAATAATGCCTGAAATAATGCATCTTTGGGAGTTTTACTCGAAACATATGCATTTTTAAATCTTGCAAATGCAAAAAGTAATTTTTTTACTCAATACGACTATAATAGTCTTACAATCCTGAGATAATGCGAAAAAAGCAATAAAAATGTATTCAAACATAACTTCTAAACAACACATGCAAAATGGCTAATAATGCCCAGAGATATGTTTTTTTCTTAGTTGTAGTAGAAAAATGATCTTTTGTAAGGTTTGCAAAGACACAAATTAGTTTTTTATTCAATATAACTGTGTAACTGTCATACTAAATATGAAAGGATTATAATCATAACTCCAAAACCAAATATGAAATTTGTCTTTAAAAGCCTTTAATATTGAATCTATGTAAGTTCTACCAGAATCAGGTATTTTGGAAAGAATCACAAATACAAATATTAGATTTTACTGGCCTCATATTGGTCACACTCAAAATGACAGTTTTTGAAACATAACTCCAAAAATACACATGCAAAATGTCTAATAATGCCTGAAGAAATGCATCTTCGAGAGTTTTCCTGAAAAAAAAAAACATTTGGTAAGGTTTGCAAAAACAAAATTTGATTTGTTACTCAATTTGACAGTAATGTACTTAGAATCCTGAGATAATGCGAAAAAAGCAATAAAAATGTATTCCAACATAATTCCTAATCCAAACGTGCAAAATGTCTAAAAATGCCTGTGATATTGAATACATGTGAGTTTTACTAGTTACAGTTGTTTTTCTATGGTTTGCAAATACAAAAATGAGGTTTTACTCAATATGACTGTACACTGTAACACTCAAAATGACAGTTATTTAAACATAACTCCTACACCACACATGAAAAATGGCTAATAATGCCTGAAATAATGCATCTTTGGGAGTTTTACTCGAAACATATGCTTTTTTAAATCTTGCAAATGCAAAAAGTAATTTTTTTACTCAATACGACTATAATAGTCTTACAATCCTGAGATAATGCGAAAAAAGCAATAAAAATGTATTCAAACATAACTTCTAAACAACACATGCAAAATGGCTAATAATGCCCAGAGATATGTTTTTTTCTTAGTTGTAGTAGAAAAATGATCTTTTGTAAGGTTTGCAAAGACACAAATTAGTTTTTTTATTCAATATAACTGTGTAACTGTCATACTAAATATGAAAGGATTATAATCATAACTCCAAAACCAAATATGAAATTTGTCTTTAAAAGCCTTTAATATTGAATCTATGTAAGTTCTACCAGAATAAGGTATTTTGGAAAGAATCACAAATACAAATATTAGATTTTACTGGCCTCATATTGGTCACACTCAAAATGACAGTTTTTGAAACATAACTTCAAAAATACACATGCAAAATGTCTAATAATGCCTGAAGAAATGCATCTTCGAGAGTTTTCCTGAAAAAAAAAAACATTTGGTAAGGTTTGCAAAAACAAAATTTGATGTGTTACTCAATATTAAAGTAATGTACTTAGAATCCTGAGATAATGCAAAAAAAGCAATAAAAATGTATTCCAACATAATTCCTAATCCAAACGTGCAAAATGTCTAAAAATGCCTGTGATATTGAATACATGTGAGTTTTACTAGATACAGTTGTTTTTCTATGGTTTGCAAATACAAAAATGAGGTTTTACTCATTATGACAGTTTTTGAAACATAACTCCAAAAATACACATGCAAAATGTCTAATAATGCCTGAAGAAATGCATCTTCGAGAGTTTTCCTGCAAAAAAAAAAACATTTGGTAAGGTTTGCAAAAACACAATTTTATTTGTTACTCAATTTGACAGTAATGTACTTAAAATCCTGAGATAATGCGAAAAAAGCAATAAAAATGTATTCCAACATAATTCCTAATCCAAACGTGCAAAATGTCTAAAAATGCCCGTGATATTGAATACATGTGAGTTTTACTAGATACAGTTGTTTTTCTATGGTTTGCAAATACAAAAATGAGGTTTTACTCATTATGACTGTACACTGTAACACTCAAAATGACAGTTATTTAAACATAACTCCTACACCACACATGAAAAATGGCTAATAATGCCTGAAATAATGCATCTTTGGGAGTTTTACTCGAAACATATGCTTTTTTAAATCTTGCAAATGCAAAAAGTATTTTTTTACTCAATACGACTATAATAGTCTTACAATCCTGAGATAATGCGTAAAAAGCACTAAAAATGTATTCAAACATAACTTCTAAACAACACATGCAAAATGGCTAATAATGCCCAGAGATATGTTTTTTTGTTAGTTGTAGTAGAAAAATGATCTTTTGTAAGGTTTGCAAAGACCCAAATTAGTTTTTTTATTCAATATAACAGTGTAACTGTCATACTAAATATGAAAGGTTTATAATCATAACTCCAAAACCAAATATGAAATTTGTCTTTAAAAGCCTTTAATATTGAATCCATGTAAGTTCTACCAGAATCAGGTATTTTGGAAAGAATCACAAATACAAATATTAGATTTTACTGGCCTCATATTGGTCACACTCAAAATGACAGTTTTTGAAACATAACTCCAAAAATACACTTGCAAAATGTCTAATAATGCCTGAAGAAATGCATCTTCGAGAGTTTTCCTGAAAAAAAAAACATTTGGTAAGGTTTGCAAAAACAAAATTTGATTTGTTACTCAATTTGACAGTAATGTACTTAGAATCCTGAGATAATGCGAAAAAAGCAATAAAAATGTATTCCAACATAATTCCTAATCCAAACGTGCAAAATGTCTAAAAATGCATGTGATATTGAATACATGTGAGTTTTACTAGATACAGTTGTTTTTCTATGGTTTGCAAATACAAAAATGAGGTTTTACTCATTATGACTGTACACTGTAACACTCAATATGACAGTTATTTAAACATAACTCCTACACCACACATGAAAAATGGCTAATAATGCCTGAAATAATGCATCTTTGGGAGTTTTACTCGAAACATATGCTTTTTTAAATCTTGCAAATGCAAAAAGTAGTTTTTTACTCAATACGACTATAATTCCAATACTATTCCAAGATGGCGGCGCCCGGACGGGCTGCAACATTGCGGAGCTCCTGCTAAAGATGGAACATTTGGCAGAAATACCGGACAATTCTACAAACTTCATGGCTGGCTCACATCGTGGTCACTCCGTGATCACGTACGACCGCCAGACACTTCTGGATGTGGACACATCGGGCCGTTTTGGACTGATAGACGCGTGCGTGCTAAACATGCTAACTAGCATGGGAATACGTCGGCGGCTACATCCAGCGGCCTGTGAAGCAGGGGAGTCTAGTAGCAGCGGGGGCCGTCTACGGAGCAGACGCCAGCGGTGTGATCGGAAACGCGGATGTCGAGCGGGGCTAAAAACAAAGCAGAAGGCTAATCACCACAGAACACCACTTCCCTCCATCCCAAAGACGGATTTAGATGGAAAATGCGAGACTACTGGTCTGGGTAAGGAGTCAGTTAAATTAGAACAAGTTTTTTCTGCTTTGAGTGTTTCAGAGTTGGACATGTGTTTTACTGAGGTGGCTAACTATGATGCGTGCAGTTTATCAAAGCAACAAACAAACAATCGGAAAATCCCCGTTACTGAGGTGGCTAACCATGATGCGTGCAGTTTATCAAAGCAACAATCAAACAATCGGAAAATTCCTGTCGTATCAATTCCTAGATATGGTCGTAATTATACTGAATGCACTGGGCATAATAAACACAACATTATCAATATTGCTACTACGGATAATTTGATCAAAAATTCCCTAAAACAGCCCACTACCTATAATGTAGGTTTTTTAAACATAAGATCATTGTCTCCCAAAACGTTGTTAGTTAATGATATCATCAGAGACAACAATCTTAACGTCATCGGTCTCAGCGAAACCTGGCTTAAACCAAACGACTTTTTTGCGCTAAATGAGGCATGTCCTCCTAACTTTACACATGCGCATATTGCCCGTCCGCTTAAAAGGGGTGGGGGGGTCGCACTAATATACAACGAAAACTTTAACCTTAGTCCTAACATAAATAATAAATATAAATCGTTTGAGGTGCTTACTATGAGGTCTGTCACACCGCTGCCTCTACACCTGGCTGTTATCTACCGCCCCCTAGGGCCCTATTCGGACTTTATCAATGAATTCTCAGATTTCGTTGCTGATCTGGTGACACACGCCGATAATATAATCATAATGGGGGACTTTAATATCCATATGAATACCCCATCGGACCCACCGTGCGTAGCGCTCCAGACTTTAATTGATAGCTGTGGTCTCACACAAATAATAAATGAACCCACGCATTGCAACGGTAATATGATATACCTAGTGCTTGTCAGGGGTATCACCGTTTCCAAAGTTACGATACTCCCGTATACTAAAGTATTGTCCGATCATTACCTTATAAAATTCGAGGTTCAGACGCATGTTCATCAAACTAATAATAATAATAACTGCTATAGCAGCCGCAACATTAATGCTGCCACAACGACAACTCTTGCTGACCTACTGCCCTCGGTAATGGGACCATTCCCAAAGTATGTGGGCTCTATTGATAACCTCACTAACAACTTTAACGCTGCCCTGCGCGAAACCATTGATAACATAGCACCGCTAAAGTTAAAAAAGGCTCCAAAAAAGCGCACCCCGTGGTTTACAGAAGAAACTAGAGCTCAGAAATTATTATGTAGAAAGCTGGAACGCAAATGGCGCACGACTAAACTTGAGGTGCACCATCAAGCATGGAGTGATGGTTTAATAACTTATAAACGCATGCTTACCTTAGCTAAAGCTAAATATTACTCAAATCTCATCCACCGTAATAAAAACGATCCTAAATTTTTGTTTAGTACGGTAGCATCGCTAACCCAACAAGGGACCCCTTCCAGTAGCTCAACCCACTCAGCTGATGACTTTATGCAATTCTTTAGTAAGAAAATTTAAGTCATTAGAAAGGAGATTAAAGACAATGCGTCCCAGCTACAACGGGTTTCTATTAACACTGATACGATGGTATACACGGCGGATACTGCCCTCCAAAATAGTTTCTCTCGTTTTGAGGAAATAACATTAGAGGAATTGTTACAACGTGTAAATGGAATAAAACAGACAACATGTTTACTTGACCCTCTTCCTGGGAAACTGATCAAGGAGCTCTTTGTATTATTAGGTCCATCAGTGCTAAATATTATAAACTTATCACTCTCCTCGGGCACTGTTCCCCTAGCATTCAAAAAAGCGGTTATTCATCCTCTTCTTAAAAGACCTAACCTCGATCCTGACCTCATGGTAAACTACCGACCGGTGTCTCACCTTCCCTTTATTTAAAAAATCCTCGAAAAAATTGTTGCGGAGCAGTTAAAAGAACACTTAGCGTCTAACAATCTATGTGAAACCTTTCAATCCGGTTTCAGGGCAAATCACTCCACGGAGACAGCCCTCGCAAAAATGACTAATGATCTATTGCTAACGATGGATTCTGATGCGTCATCTATGTTGCTGCTCCTCGATCTTAGCGCTGCTTTCGATACCGTCGATCATAATATTTTATTAGAACGTATCAAAACACGAATTGGTATGTCAGACTTAGCCCTGTCTTGGTTTAACTCTTATCTTACTGATAGGATGCAGTGTGTCTCCCATAACAATGTGACCTCGGACTACGTTAAGGTAACGTGTGGAGTTCCCCAGGGTTCGGTCCTTGGCCCTGCACTCTTCAGCATCTACATGCTGCCGCTAGGTGACATCATACGCAAATACGGTATTAGCTTTCACTGTTATGCTCATGACACCCAACTCTACATGCCCCTAAAGCTGACCAACATGCCGGATTGTAGTCAGTTGGAGGCGTGTCTTAATGAAATTAAACAATGGATGTCCGCTAACTTTTTGCAACTCAACGCCAAAAAAACGGAAATGCTGATTATCGGTCCTGCTAGACACCGAACTCTATTTAATAATACAACTCTAATATTTGACAACCAAACAATTAAACAAGGCGACACGGTAAATAATCTGGGTATTATCTTCGACCCAACTCTCTCCTTTGAGGCACACATTAAAAGCGTTACTAAAACGGCCTTCTTTCATCTCCGTAATATCGCTAAAATTCGCTCCATTCTGTCCACTAAAGACGCTGAGATCATTATCCATGCGTTTGTTACGTCTCGCCTCGACTACTGTAACGTATTATTTTCGGGTCTCCCCATGTCTAGCATTAAAAGATTACAGTTGGTACAAAATGCGGCTGCTAGACTTTTGACAAGAACAAGAAAGTTTGATCACATTACGCCTGTACTGGCTCACCTGCACTGGCTTCCTGTGCACTTAAGATGTGACTTTAAGGTTTTACTACTTACGTATAAAATACTACACGGTCTAGCTCCATCCTATCTTGCCGATTGTATTGTACCATATGTCCCGGCAAGAAATCTGCGTTCAAAGGACTCCGGCTTGTTAGTGATTCCCAAAGCCCAAAAAAAGTCTGCGGGCTATAGAGCGTTTTCCGTTCGGGCTCCAGTACTCTGGAATGCCCTCCCGGTAACAGTTCGAGATGCCACCTCAGTAGAAGCATTTAAGTCTCACCTTAAAACTCATTTGTATACTCTAGCCTTTAAATAGACTCCCTTTTTAGACCAGTTGATCTGCCGTTTCTTTTCTTTTTCTTCTATGTCCCACTCTCCCTTGTGGAGGTGGTCCGGTCCAATCCGGTGGCCATGTACTGCTTGCCTGTGTATCGGCTGGGGACATCTCTTCGATGCTGATCCGCCTCCGCTTGGGATGGTTTCCTGCTGGCTCCGCTGGGAACGGGACTCTCGCTGCTGTGTTGGATCCGCTTTGGATTGGATTGGACTGGACTCTCGCGACTGTGTTGGATCCATTGTGGATTGAACTTTCACAGTATCATGTTAGACCCGCTCGACATCCATTGCTTTCCTCCTCTCTAAGGTTCTCATAGTCATCATTGTCACCGACGTCCCACTGGGTCATTATTGTCACCGATGTCCCACTGGGTTTGAGTTTTCCTTGCCCTTATGTGGGCCTACCGAGGATGTCGTGGTGGTTTGTGCAGCCCTTTGAGACACTAGTGATTTAGGGCTATATAAGTAAACATTGATTGATTGATTGATATTTAGTATGACAGTTACAGTGTTATATTGAATAAAAAAACTAACTTGTTTCTTTGCAAACCTTACAAATGATCATTTTTCTAGTACAACTAAAAAAAAACATATCTCCAGGCATTATTAGCCATTTTGCATGTGTTGTTTAGAAGTTATGTTTGAATACATTTTTATTGCTTTTTTTGCATTATCTCAGGATTGTAAGACTATTATAGTCATATTGAGTAAAAAACTACTTTTTGCATTTGCAAGATTTAAAAAAGCATATGTTTCTAGTAAAACTCCCAAAGATGCATTATTTCAGGCATTATTAGCCATTTTCCATGTGTGGTGTAGGAGTTATGTTTAAATAACTGTCATATTGAGTGTTACAGTATACAGTCATATTGAGTAATACCTCATTTTTGTATTTGCAAACCATAGAAAAACAACTGTATCTAGTAAAACTCACATGTATTCAATATCACAGGCATTTTTAGACACTTTGCACGTTTGGATTAGGAATTATGTTGGAATACATTTTTATTGCTTTATTCGCATTATCTCAGGATTCTAAGTACATTACTGTCAAATTGAGTAAAACATTACTTTTTGTTTTTGCAAACGGTACCAAATGTTTTTTTTTCAGGACAACTCTCAAAGATGCATTTCTTCAGGCATTATTAGACATATTGCATGTGTATTTTTGGAGTTATGTTTCATAAACTGACATTTTGAGTTTGACCAATATGAGGCCAGTAAAACCTGATTTTTGTATTTTTGAACCTTTCCAAAATACCTGATTCAGGTCAAACTCACATAAATTCAATATTACAGGCTTTTTTAGACAAATTTCATGTTTGGTTTTGGAGTTATGATTATAAACCTTTCATATTTAGGTTGACAGTCACACTGTTATATTGAATAAAAAAACTAACTTGTATCTTTAGAAACCTTACAAAAGATCATTTTTCTAGTACTACTAACAAAAATACATATCTCTAGGCATTATTAGCCATTTTGCATGTGTTGTTTAGAAGTTATGTTTGAATACATTTTTATTGCTTTTTTCGCATTATCTCAGGATTCTAAGAACATTATAGTCATATTGAGTAAAAAACTACTTTTTGCATTTGCAAGATTTAAAAAAGCATATGTTTCGAATAAAATTCCCAAAGATGCATTATTTCAGGCATTATTAGCCATTTTCCATGTGTGGTGTAGGAGTTATGTTTAAATAACTGTCATATTGAGTGTTACAGTATACAGTCATATTGAGTAATACCTCATTTTTGTATTTGCAAACCATAGAAAAACAACTGTATCTAGTAAAACTCACATGCATTCAATATCACAGGCATTTTTAGACACTTTGCACGTTTGGATTAGGAATTATGTTGGAATACATTTTTATTGCTTTATTCGCATTATCTCAGGATTCTAAGTACATTACTGTCAAATTGAGTAAAACATTACTTTTTGTTTTTGCAAACGGTACCAAATGTTTTTTTTCAGGAAAACTCTCAAAGATGCATTTCTTCAGGTATTATTAGACATATTGCATGTGTATTTTTGGAGATATGTTTCATAAACTGACATTTTGAGTTTGACCAATATGAGGCCAGTAAAACCTGATTTTTGTATTTTTGAACCTTTCCAAAATACCTGATTCAGGTCAAACTCACATAAATTCAATATTACAGGCTTTTTTAGACAAATTTCCTGTTTGGTTTTGGAGTTATGATTATAAACCTTTCATATTTAGGTTGACAGTCACACTGTTATATTGAATAAAAAAACTAACTTGTGTCTTTAGAAACCTTACAAAAGATCATTTTTCTAGTACTACTAACAAAAATACATATCTCTAGGCATTATTAGCCATTTTGCATGTGTTGTTTAGAAGTTATGTTTGAATACATTTTTATTGCTTTTTTCGCATTATCTCAGGATTCTAAGAACATTATAGTCATATTGAGTAAAAAACTACTTTTTGCATTTGCAAGATTTAAAAAAGCATATGTTTCCAGTAAAACTCCGAAAGAGGCATTATTTCAGGCATTATTAGCCATTTTCCATGTGTGGTGTAGGAGTTATGTTTAAATAACTGTCATATTGAGTGTTACAGTATACAGTCATATTGAGTAATACCTCATTTTTGTATTTGCAAACCATAGAAAAACAACTGTATCTAGTAAAACTCACATGTATTCAATATCACAGGCATTTTTAGACACTTTGCACGTTTGGATTAGGAATTATGTTGGAATACATTTTTATTGCTTTATTCGCATTATCTCAGGATTCTAAGTACATTACTGTCAAATTGAGTAAAACATTACTTTTTGTTTTTGCAAACGGTACCAAATGTTTTTTTTTCAGGAAAACTCTTAAAGATGCATTTCTTCAGGCATTTTTAGACATATTGCATGTGTATTTTTGGAGTTATGTTTCATAAACTGACATTTTGAGTTTGACCAATATGAGGCCAGTAAAACCTGATTTTTGTATTTTTGAACCTTTCCAAAATACCTGATTCAGGTCAAACTCACATAAATTCAATATTACAGGCTTTTTTAGACAAAGTTCATGTTTGGTTTTGGAGTTATGATTATAAACCTTTCATATTTAGGTTGACAGTCACACTGTTATATTGAATAAAAAAACTAACTTGTGTCTTTAGAAACCTTACAAAAGATCATTTTTCTAGTACTACTAACAAAAATACATATCTCTAGGCATTAATAGCCATTTTGCATGTGTTGTTTAGAAGTTATGTTTGAATACATTTTTATTGCTTTTTTCGCATTATCTCAGGATTCTAAGAACATTATAGTCATATTGAGTAAAAAACTATTTTTTGCATTTGCAAGATTTAAAAAAGCATATGTTTCGAGTAAAACTCCCAAAGATGCATTATTTCAGGCATTATTAGCCATTTTCCATGTGTGGTGTAGGAGTTATGTTTAAATAACTGTCATATTGAGTGTTACAGTATACAGTCATATTGAGTAATACCTCATTTTTGTATTTGCAAACCATAGAAAAACAACTGTATCTAGTAAAACTCACATGTATTCAATATCACAGGCATTTTTAGACACTTTGCACGTTTGGATTAGGAATTATGTTGGAATACATTTTTATTGCTTTATTCGCATTATCTCAGGATTCTAAGTACATTACTGTCAAATTGAGTAAAACATTACTTTTTGTTTTTGCAAACGGTACCAAATGTTTTTTTTTCAGGACAACTCTCAAAGATGCATTTCTTCAGGCATTATTAGACATATTGCATGTGTATTTTTGGAGTTATGTTTCATAAACTGACATTTTGAGTTTGACCAATATGAGGCCAGTAAAACCAGATTTTTGTATTTTTGAACCTTTCCAAAATACCTGATTCCGGTCAAACTCACATAAATTCAATATTACAGGCTTTTTTTAGACAAATTTCATGTTTGGTTTTGGAGTTATGATTATAAACCTTTCATATTTAGGTTGACAGTCACACTGTTATATTGAATAAAAAAACTAACTTGTGTTTTTAGAAACCTTACAAATGATCATTTTTCTAGTACTACTAACAAAAATACATATCTCTAGGCATTATTAGCCATTTTGCATGTGTTGTTTAGAAGTTATGTTTGAATACATTTTTTTTGCTTTTTTCGCATTATCTCAGGATTCTAAGAACATTATAGTCATATTGAGTAAAAAACTACTTTTTGCATTTGCAAGATTTAAAAAAGCATATATTTCGTGTAAAACTCCCAAAGATGCAATATTTCAGGCATTATTAGCCATTTTCCATGTGTGGTGTAGGAGTTATGTTTAAATAACTGTCATATTGAGTGTTACAGTATACAGTCATATTGAGTAATACCTCATTTTTGTATTTGCAAACCATAGAAAAACAACTGTATCTAGTAAAACTCACATGTATTCAATATCACAGGCATTTTTAGACACTTTGCACGTTTGGATTAGGAATTATGTTGGAATACATTTTTATTGCTTTATTCGCATTATCTCAGGATTCTAAGTACATTACTGTCAAATTGAGTAAAACATTACTTTTTGTTTTTGCAAACGGTACCAAATGTTTTTTTTTTTCAGGAAAACTCTCAAAGATGCATTTCTTCAGGCATTATTAGACATATTGCATGTGTATTTTTGGAGTTATGTTTCATAAACTGACATTTTGAGTTTGACCAATATGAGGCCAGTAAAACCTGATTTTTGTATTTTTGAACCTTTCCAAAATACCTGATTCAGGTCAAACTCATATAAATTCAATATTACAGGCTTTTTTGGACAAATTTCATGTTTGGTTTTGGAGTTATGATTATAAACCTTTAATATTTAGGTTGACAGTCACACTGTTATATTGAATAAAAAAACTAACTTGTGTCTTTAGAAACCTTACAAAAGATCATTTTTCTAGTACTACTACCAAAAATACATATCTCTAGGCATTATTAGCCATTTTGCATGTGTTGTTTAGAAGTTATGTTTGAATACATTTTTATTGCTTTTTTCGCATTATCTCAGGATTCTAAGAACATTATAGTCATATTGAGTAAAAAACTACTTTTTGCATTTGCAAGATTTAAAAAAGCATATGTTTCCAGTAAAACTCCGAAAGATGCATTATTTCAGGCATTATTAGCCATTTTCCATGTGTGGTGTAGGAGTTATGTTTAAATAACTGTCATATTGAGTGTTACAGTATACAGTCATATTGAGTAATACCTCATTTTTGTATTTGCAAACCATAGAAAAACAACTGTATCTAGTAAAACTCACATGTATTCAATATCACAGGCATTTTTAGACTCTTTGCACGTTTGGATTAGGAATTATGTTGGAATACATTTTTATTGCTTTATTCGCATTATCTCAGGATTCTAAGTACATTACTGTCAAATTGAGTAAAACATTACTTTTTGTTTTTGCAAACGGTACCAAATGTTTTTTTTTCAGGAAAACTCTCAAAGATGCATTTCTTCAGGCATTATTAGACATATTGCATGTGTATTTTTGGAGTTATGTTTCATAAACTGACATTTTGAGTTTGACCAATATAAGGCCAGTAAAACCTGATTTTTGTATTTTTGAACCTTTCCAAAATACCTGATTCCGGTCAAACTCACATAAATTCAATATTACAGGCTTTTTTAGACACATTTCATGTTTGGTTTTGGAGTTATGATTATAAACCTTTCATATTTAGGTTGACAGTCACACTGTTATATTGAATAAAAAAACTAACTTGTGTCTTTAGAAACCTTACAAAAGATCATTTTTCTAGTACTACTAACAAAAATACATATCTCTAGGCATTATTAGCCATTTTGCATGTGTTGTTTAGAAGTTATGTTTGAATACATTTTTATTGCTTTTTTCGCATTATCTCAGGATTCTAAGAACATTATAGTCATATTGAGTAAAAAACTACTTTTTGCATTTGCAAGATTTAAAAAAGCATATGTTTCGAGTAAAACTCCCAAAGATGCATTATTTCAGGCATTATTAGCCATTTTCCATGTGTGGTGTAGGAGGTATGTTTAAATAACTGTCATATTGAGTGTTACAGTATACAGTCATATTGAGTAATACCTCATTTTTGTATTTGCAAACCATAGAAAAACAACTCTATCTAGTAAAACTCACATGTATTCAATATCACAGGCATTTTTAGACTCTTTGCACGTTTGGATTAGGAATTATGTTGGAATACATTTTTATTGCTTTATTCGCATTATCTCAGGATTCTAAGTACATTACTGTCAAATTGAGTAAAACATTACTTTTTGTTTTTGCAAACGGTACCAAATGTTTTTTTTTCAGGAAAACTCTCAAAGATGCATTTCTTCAGGCATTATTAGACGTATTGCATGTGTATTTTTGGAGTTATGTTTCATAAACTGACATTTTGAGTTTGACCAATATGAGGCCAGTAAAACCTGATTTTTGTATTTTTGAACCTTTCCAAAATACCTGATTCAGGTCAAACTCACATAAATTCAATATTACAGGCTTTTTTAGACAAAGTTCATGTTTGGTTTTGGAGTTATGATTATAAACCTTTCATATTTAGGTTGACAGTCACACTGTTATATTGAATAAAAAAACTAACTTGTGTCTTTAGAAACCTCACAAAAGATCATTTTTCTAGTACTACTAACAAGAATACATATCTCTAGGCATTATTAGCCATTTTGCATGTGTTGTTTAGAAGTTATGTTTGAATACATTTTTATTGCTTTTTTCGCATTATCTCAGGATTCTAAGAACATTATAGTCATATTGAGTAAAAAACTACTTTTTGCATTTGCAAGATTTAAAAAAGCATATGTTTCGAGTAAAACTCCCAAAGATGCATTATTTCAGGCATTATTAGCCATTTTCCATGTGTGGTGTAGGAGTTATGTTTAAATAACTGTCATATTGAGTGTTACAGTATACAGTCATATTGAGTAATACCTCATTTTTGTATTTGCAAACCATAGAAAAACAACTGTATCTAGTAAAACTCACATGTATTCAATATCACAGGCATTTTTAGACACTTTGCACGTTTGGATTAGGAATTATGTTGGAATACATTTTTATTGCTTTATTCGCATTATCTCAGGATTCTAAGTACATTACTGTCAAATTGAGTAAAACATTACTTTTTGTTTTTGCAAACGGTACCAAATGTTTTTTTTTTCAGGACAACTCTCAAAGATGCATTTCTTCAGGCATTGTTAGACATATTGCATGTGTATTTTTGGAGTTATGTTTCATAAACTGACATTTTGAGTTTGACCAATATAAGGCCAGTAAAACCTGATTTTTGGATTTTTGAACGTTTCCAAAATACCTGATTCCGGTCAAACTCACATACATTCAATATTACAGGCTTTTTTAGACACATTTCATGTTTGGTTTTGGAGTTATGATTATAAACCTTTCATATTTAGGTTGACAGTCACACTGTTATATTGAATAAAAAAACTAACTTGTGTCTTTAGAAACCTCACAAAAGATCATTTTTCTAGTACTACTAACAAAAATACATATCTCTAGGCATTATTAGCCATTTTGCATGTGTTGTTTAGAAGTTATGTTTGAATACATTTTTATTGCTTTTTTCGCATTATCTCAGGATTCTGAGAACATTATAGTCATATTGAGTAAAAAACTACTTTTTGCATTTGCAAGATTTAAAAAAGCATATGTTTCGAGTAAAACTCCCAAAGATGCATTATTTCAGGCATTATTAGCCATTTTCCATGTGTGGTGTAGGAGTATTGTTAAAATAACTGTCATATTGAGTGTTACAGTATACAGCAATATTGAGTAATACCTCATTTTTGTATTTGCAAACCATAGAAAAACAACTGTATCTAGTAAAACTCACATGTATTCAATATCACAGGCATTTTTGGACTCTTTGCACGTTTGGATTAGGAATTATGTTGGAATACATTTTTATTGCTTTATTCGCATTATCTCAGGATTCTAAGTACATTACTGTCAAATTGAGTAAAACATTACTTTTTGTTTTTGCAAACGGTACCAAATGTTTTTTTTCAGGAAAACTCTCAAAGATGCATTTCTTCAGGCATTATTAGACATATTGCATGTGTATTTTTGGAGTTATGTTTCATAAACTGACATTTTGAGTTTGACCAATATGAGGCCAGTAAAACCTGATTTTTGTATTTTTGAACCTTTCCAAAATACCTGATTCAGGTCAAACTCACATAAATTCAATATTACAGGCTTTTTTAGACAAAGTTCATGTTTGGTTTTGGAGTTATGATTATAAACCTTTCATATTTAGGTTGACAGTCACACTGTTATATTGAATAAAAAAACTAACTTGTGTCTTTAGAAACCTTACAAAAGATCATTTTTCTAGTACTACTAACAAAAATACATATCTCTAGATATTATTAGCCATTTTGCATGTGTTGTTTAGAAGTTATGTTTGAATACATTTTTATTGCTTTTTTCGCATTATCTCAGGATTCTAAGAACATTATAGTCATATTGAGTAAAAAACTACTTTTTGCATTTGCAAGATTTAAAAAAAGCATATGTTTCGAGTAAAACTCCCAAAGATGCATTATTTCAGGCATTATTAGCCATTTTCCATGTGTGGTGTAGGAGTTATGTTTAAATAACTGTCATATTGAGTGTTACAGTATACAGTCATATTGAGTAATACCTCATTTTTGTATTTGCAAACCATAGAAAAACAACTGTATCTAGTAAAACTCACATTTATTCAATATAACAGGCATTTTTAGACACTTTGCACGTTTGGATTAGGAATTATGTTGGAATACATTTTTATTGCTTTATTCGCATTATCTCAGGATTCTAAGTACATTACTGTCAAATTGAGTAAAACATTACTTTTTGTTTTTGCAAACGGTACCAAATGTTTTTTTTTTTCAGGAAAACTCTCAAAGATGCATTTCTTCAGGCATTATTAGACATATTGCATGTGTATTTTTGGAGTTATGTTTCATAAACTGACATTTTGAGTTTGACCAATATGAGGCCAGTAAAACCTGATTTTTGTATTTTTGAACCTTTCCAAAATACCTGATTCAGGTCAAACTCACATAAATTCAATATTACAGGCTTTTTTAGACAAATTTCATGTTTGGTTTTGGAGTTATGATTATAAACCTTTCATATTTAGGTTGACAGTCACACTGTTATATTGAATGAAAAAACTAACTTGTGTCTTTAGAAACCTTACAAAAGATCATTTTTCTAGTACTACTAACAAAAATACATATCTCTAGGCATTATTAGCCATTTTGCATGTGTTGTTTAGAAGTTATGTTTGAATACATTTTTATTGCTTTTTTCGCATTATCTCAGGATTCTAAGAACATTATAGTCATATTGAGTAAAAAACTACTTTTTGCATTTGCAAGATTTAAAAAAGCATATGTTTCGAGTAAAACTCCCAAAGATGCATTATTTCAGGCATTATTAGCCGTTTTCCATGTGTGGTGTAGGAGTTATGTTTAAATAACTGTCATATTGAGTGTTACAGTATACAGTCATATTGAGTAATACCTCATTTTTGTATTTGCAAACCATAGAAAAACAACTGTATCTAGTAGAACTCACATGTATTCAATATCACAGGCATTTTTAGACACTTTGCACGTTTGGATTATGAATGAAGTTGGAATACATTTTTATTGCTTTATTCGCATTATCTCAGGATTCTAAGTACATTACTGTCAAATTGAGTAAAACATTACTTTTTGTTTTTGCAAACGGTACCAAATGTTTTTTTTTCAGGAAAACTCTCAAAGATGCATTTCTTCAGGCATTATTAGACATATTGCATGTGTATTTTTGGAGTTATGTTTCATAAACTGACATTTTGAGTTTGACCAATATGAGGCCAGTAAAACCTGATTTTTGTATTTTTGAACCTTTCCAAAATACCTGATTCAGGTCAAACTCACATAAATTCAATATTACAGGCTTTTTTAGACAAAGTTCATGTTTGGTTTTGGAGTTATGATTATAAACCTTTCATATTTAGGTTGACAGTCACACTGTTATATTGAATAAAAAAACTAACTTGTGTCTTTAGAAACCTTACAAAAGATCATTTTTCTAGTACTACTAACAAAAATACATATCTCTAGGCATTATTAGCCATTTTGCATGTGTTGTTTAGAAGTTATGTTTGAATACATTTTTATTGCTTTTTTCGCATTATCTCAGGATTCTAAGAACATTATAGTCATATTGAGTAAAAAACTACTTTTTGCATTTGCAAGATTTAAAAAAGCATATGTTTCGAGTAAAACTCCCAAAGATGCATTATTTCAGGCATTATTAGCCATTTTCCATGTGTGGTGTAGGAGTTATGTTTAAATAACTGTCATATTGAGTGTTACAGTATACAGTCATATTGAGTAATACCTCAATTTTGTATTTGCAAACCATAGAAAAACAACTGTATCTAGTAAAACTCACATGTATTCAATATCACAGGCATTTTTAGACACTTTGCACGTTTGGATTAGGAATTATGTTGGAATACATTTTTATTGCTTTATTCGCATTATCTCAGGATTCTAAGTACATTACTGTCAAATTGAGTAAAACATTACTTTTTGTTTTTGCAAACGGTACCAAATGTTTTTTTTTCAGGACAACTCTCAAAGATGCATTTCTTCAGGCATTATTAGACATATTGCATGTGTATTTTTGGAGTTATGTTTCATAAACTGACATTTTGAGTTTGACCAATATGAGGCCAGTAAAACCTGATTTTTGTATTTTTGAACCTTTCCAAAATACCTGATTCAGGTCAAACTCTCATAAATTCAATATTACAGGCTTTTTTAGACACATTTCATGTTTGGTTTTGGAGTTATGATTATAAACCTTTCATATTTAGGTTGACCGTCACACTTATATTGAATAAAAAAACTCACTTGTGTCTTTAGAAACCTTACAAAAGATCATTTTTCTAGTACTACTAACAAAAATACATATCTCTAGGCATTATTAGCCATTTTGCATGTGTTGTTTAGAAGTTATGTTTGAATACATTTTTATTGCTTTTTTCGCATTATCTCAGGATTCTAAGAACATTATAGTCATATTGAGTAAAAAACTACTTTTTGCATTTGCAAGATTTAAAAAAGCATATGTTTCGAGTAAAACTCCCAAACATGCATTATTTCAGGCATTATTAGCCATTTTCCATGTGTGGTGTAGGAGTTATGTTTAAATAACTGTCATATTGAGTGTTACAGTATACAGTCATATTGAGTAATACCTCATTTTTGTATTTGCAAACCATAGAAAAACAACTGTATCTAGTAAAACTCACATGTATTCCATACCTCACTCATTTTTAGACACTTTGCACGTTTGGATTAGGAATTATGTTGGAATACATTTTTATTGCTTTATTCGCATTATCTCAGGATACTAAGTACATTACTGTCAAATTGAGTAAAACATTACTTTTTGTTTTGGCAAACGGTACCAAATGTTTTTTTTCAGGAAAACTCTCAAAGATGCATTTCTTCAGGCATTATTAGACATATTGCATGTGTATTTTTGGAGTTATGTTTCATAAACTGACATTTTGAGTTTGACCAATATGAGGCCAGTAAAACCTGATTTTTGTATTTTTGAACCTTTCCAAAATACCTGATTCAGGTCAAACTCACATAAATTCAATATTACAGGCTTTTTTAGACAAATTTCATGTTTGGTTTTGGAGTTATGATTATAAACCTTTCATATTTAGGTTGACAGTCACACTGTTATATTGAATAAAAAAACTAACTTGTGTCTTTAGAAACCTTACAAAAGATCATTTTTCTAGTACTACTAACAAAAATAAATATCTCTAGGCATTATTAGCCATTTTGCATGTGTTGTTTAGAAGTTATGTTTGAATACATTTTTATTGCTTTTTTCGCATTATCTCAGGATTCTAAGAACATTATAGTCATATTGAGTAAAAAACTACTTTTTGCATTTGCAAGATTTAAAAAAGCATATGTTTCGAGTAAAACTCCCAAAGATGCATTATTTCAGGCATTATTAGCCATTTTCATGTGTGGTGTAGGAGTTATGTTTGAATAACTGTCATATTGAGTGTTACAGTATACAGTCATATTGAGTAATACCTCATTTTTGTATTTGCAAACCATAGAAAAAAAACTGTATCTAGTAAAACTCACATATATTCAATATCACAGGCATTTTTAGACACTTTGCACGTTTGGATTAGGAATTATGTTGGAATACATTTTTATTGCTTTATTCGCATTATCTCAGGATATTACTGTCAAATTGAGTAAAACATTACTTTTTGTTTTTGCAAACGGTACCAAATGTTTTTTTTTCAGGACAACTCTCAAAGATGCATTTCTTCAGGCATTATTAGACATATTGCATGTGTATTTTTGGAGTTATGTTTCATAAACTGACATTTTGAGTTTGACCAATATGAGGCCAGTAAAACCTGATTTTTGTATTTTTGAACCTTTCCAAAATACCTGATTCAGGTCAAACTCACATAAATTCAATATTACAGGCTTTTTTAGACACATTTCATGTTTGGTTTTGGAGTTATGATTATAAACCTTTCATATTTAGGTTGACAGTCACACTGTTATATTGAATAAAAAAACTAACTTGTGTCTTTAGAAACCTTACAAAAGATCATTTTTCTAGTACTACTAACAAAAATACATATCTCTAGGCATTATTAGCCATTTTGCATGTGTTGTTTAGAAGTTATGTTTGAATACATTTTTATTGCTTTTTTCGCATTATCTCAGGATTCTAAGAACATTATAGTCATATTGAGTAAAAAACTACTTTTTGCATTTGCAAGATTTAAAAAAGCATATGTTTCCAGTAAAACTCCCAAAGATGCATTATTTCAGGCATTATTAGCCATTTTCCATGTGTGGTGTAGGAGTTATGTTTAAATAACTGTCATATTGAGTGTTACAGTATACAGTCATATTGAGTAATACCTCATTTTTGTATTTGCAAACCATAGAAAAACAACTGCATCTAGTAAAACTCACATGTATTCCATACCTCACTCATTTTTAGACACTTTGCACGTTTGGATTAGGAATTATGTTGGAATACATTTTTATTGCTTTATTCGCATTATCTCAGGATTCTAAGTACATTACTGTCAAATTGAGTAAAACATTACTTTTTGTTTTGGCAAACGGTACCAAATGTTTTTTTTCAGGAAAAATCTCAAAGATGCATTTCTTCAGGCATTATTAGACATATTGCATGTGTATTTTTGGAGTTATGTTTCATAAACTGACTTGAGTTTGACCAATGTGAGGCCAGTAAAACCTGATTTTTGTATTTTTGAACCTTTCCAAAATACCTGATTCAGGTCAAACTCACATAAATTCAATATTACAGGCTTTTTTTAGACAAATTTCATGTTTGGTTTTGGAGTTATGATTATAAACCTTTCATATTTAGGTTGACAGTCACACTGTTATAGTGAATAAAAAAACTAACTTGTGTCTTTAGAAACCTTACAAAAGATAATTTTTCTAGTACTACTAACAAAAATACATATCTCTAGGCATTATTAGCCATTTTGCATGTGTTGTTTAGAAGTTATGTTTGAATACATTTTTATTGCTTTTTTCGCATTATCTCAGGATTCTAAGAACATTATAGTCATATTGAGTAAAAAACTACTTTTTGCATTTGCTAGATTTAAAAAAGCATATGTTTCGAGTAAAACTCCCAAAGATGCATTATTTCAGGCATTATTAGCCATTTTCATGTGTGGTGTAGGAGTTATGTTTAAATAACTGTCATATTGAGTGTTACAGTATACAGTCATATTGAGTAATACCTCATTTTTGTATTTGCAAACCATAGAAAAACAACTGTATCTAGTAAAACTCACATGTATTCAATATCACAGGCATTTTTAGACACTTTGCACGTTTGGATTAGGAATTATGTTGGAATACATTTTTATTGCTTTATTCGCATTATCTCAGGATTCTAAGTACATTACTGTCAAATTGAGTAAAACATTACTTTTTGTTTTTGCAAACGGTACCAAATGTTTTTTTTTTCAGGACAACTCTCAAAGATGCATTTCTTCAGGCATTATTAGACATATTGCATGTGTATTTTTGGAGTTATGTTTCATAAACTGACATTTTGAGTTTGACCAATATGAGGCCAGTAAAACCTGATTTTTGTATTTTTGAACCTTTCCAAAATACCTGATTCAGGTCAAACTCACATAAATTCAATATTACAGGCTTTTTTAGACACATTTCATTTTTGGTTTTGGAGTTATGATTATAAACCTTTCATATTTAGGTTGACAGTCACACTGTTATATTGAATAAAAAAACTAACTTGTGTCTTTAGAAACCTTACAAAAGATCATTTTTCTAGTACTACTAACAAAAATACATATCTCTAGGCATTATTAGCCATTTTGCATGTGTTGTTTAGAAGTTATGTTTGAATACATTTGTATTGCTTTTTTCGCATTATCTCAGGATTCTAAGAACATTATAGTCATATTGAGTAAAAAACTACTTTTTGCATTTGCAAGATTTAAAAAAGCATATGTTTCCAGTAAAACTCCCAAAGATGCATTATTTCAGGCATTATTAGCCATTTTCCAAGTGTGGTGTAGGAGTTATGTTTAAATAACTGTCATATTGAGTGTTACAGTATACAGTCATATTGAGTAATACCTCATTTTTGTATTTGCAAACCATAGAAAAACAACTGTATCTAGTAAAACTCACATGTATTCCATACCTCACTCATTTTTAGACACTTTGCACGTTTGGATTAGGAATTATGTTGGAATACATTTTTATTGCTTTATTCGCATTATCTCAGGATATTACTGTCAAATTGAGTAAAACATTACTTTTTGTTTTTGCAAACGGTACCAAATGTTTTTTTTTCAGGACAACTCTCAAAGATGCATTTCTTCAGGCATTATTAGACATATTGCATGTGTATTTTTGGAGTTATGTTTCATAAACTGACATTTTGAGTTTGACCAATATGAGGCCAGTAAAACCTGATTTTTGTATTTTTGAACCTTTCCAAAATACCTGATTCAGGTCAAACTCACATAAATTCAATATTACAGGCTTTTCTAGACACATTTCATGTTTGGTTTTGGAGTTATGATTATAAACCTTTCATATTTAGGTTGACAGTCACACTATTATATTGAATAAAAAAACTAACTTGTGTCTTTAGAAACCTTACAAAAGATCATTTTTCTAGTACTACTAACAAAAATACATATCTCTAGGCATTATTAGCCATTTTGCATGTGTTGTTTAGAAGTTATGTTTGAATACATTTTTATTGCTTTTTTCGCATTATCTCAGGATTCTAAGAACATTATAGTCATATTGAGTAAAAACTACTTTTTGCATTTGCAAGATTTAAAAAAGCATATGTTTCCAGTAAAACTCCCAAAGATGCATTATTTCAGGCATTATTAGCCATTTTCCATGTGTGGTGTAGGAGTTATGTTTAAATAACTGTCATATTGAGTGTTACAGTATACAGTCATATTGAGTAATACCTCATTTTTGTATTTGCAAACCATAGAAAAACAACTGTATCTAGTAAAACTCACATGTATTCCATACCTCACTCATTTTTAGACACTTTGCACGTTTGGATTAGGAATTATGTTGGAATACATTTTTATTGCTTTATTCGCATTATCTCAGGATTCTAAGTACATTACTGTCAAATTGAGTAAAACATTACTTTTTGTTTTTGCAAACGGTACCAAATGTTTTTTTGTCAGGAATACTCTCAAAGATGCATTTCTTCAGGCATTATTAGACATATTTCATGTGTATTTTTGGAGTTATGGTTCATAAACTGACATTTTGAGTTTGACCAATATGAGGCCAGTAAAACCTGATTTTTGTATTTTTGAACCTTTCCAAAATACCTGATTCAGGTCAAACTCACATAAATTCAATAATACAGGCTTTTTTTAGACAAATTTCATGTTTGGTTTTGGAGTTATGATTATAAACCTTTCATATTTAGGTTGACAGTCACTCTGTTATATTGAATAAAAAAACTAACTTGTGTCTTTAGAAACCTTACAAAAGATCATTTTTCTAGTACTACTAACAAAAATACATATCTCTAGGCATTATTAGCCATTTTGCATGTGTTGTTTAGAAGTTATGTTTGAATACATTTGTATTGCTTTTTTCGCATTATCTCAGGATTCTAAGAACATTATAGTCATATTGAGTAAAAAACTACTTTTTGCATTTGCAAGATTTAAAAAAGCATATGTTTCGAGTAAAACTCCCAAAGATGCATTATTTCAGGCATTATTAGCCATTTTCCATGTGTGGTGTAGGAGTTATGTTTAAATAACTGTCATATTGAGTGTTACAGTATACAGTCATATTGAGTAATACCTCATTTTTGTATTTGCAAACCATAGAAAAACAACTGTATCTAGTAAAACTCACATGTATTCAATATCACAGGCATTTTTAGACACTTTGCACGTTTGGATTAGGAATTATGTTGGAATACATTTTTATTGCTTTATTCGCATTATCTCAGGATTCTAAGTACATTACTGTCAAATTGAGTAAAACATTACTTTTTGTTTTTGCAAACGGTACCAAATGTTTTTTTTTTCAGGAAAACTCTCAAAGATGCATTTCTTCAGGCATTATTAGACATATTGCATGTGTATTTTTGGAGTTATGTTTCATAAACTGACATTTTGAGTTTGACCAATATGAGGCCAGTAAAACCTGATTTTTGTATTTTTGAACCTTTCCAAAATACCTGATTCAGGTCAAACTCACATAAATTCAATATTACAGGCTTTTTTAGACAAAGTTCATGTTTGGTTTTGGAGTTATGATTATAAACCTTTCATATTTAGGTTGACAGTCACACTGTTATATTGAATAAAAAAACTAACTTGTGTCTTTAGAAACCTTACAAAAGATCATTTTTCTAGTACTACTAACAAAAATACATATCTCTAGGCATTATTAGCCATTTTGCATGTGTTGTTTAGAGGATATGTTTGAATACATTTTTATTGCTTTTTTCGCATTATCTAAGGATTCTAAGAACATTATAGTCATATTGAGTAAAAAACTACTTTTTGCATTTGCAAGATTTAAAAAAGCATATGTTTCGAGTAAAACTCCCAAAGATGCATTATTTCAGGCATTATTAGCCATTTTCCATGTGTGGTGTAGGAGTTATGTTTAAATAACTGTCATATTGAGTGTTACAGTATACAGTCATATTGAGTAATACCTCATTTTTGTATTTGCAAACCATAGAAAAACAACTCTATCTAGTAAAACTCACATGTATTCAATATCACAGGCATTTTTAGACACCTTGCACGTTTGGATTAGGAATTATGTTGGAATACATTTTTATTGCTTTATTCGCTTTATCTCAGGATTCTAAGTACATTACTGTCAAATTGAGTAAAACATTACTTTTTGTTTTTGCAAACGGTACCAAATGTTTTTTTTTCAGGAAAACTCTCAAAGATGCATTTCTTCAGGCATTATTAGACATATTTCATGTGTATTTTTGGAGTTATGTTTCATAAACTGACATTTTGAGTTTGACCAATATGAGGCCAGTAAAACCTGATTTTTGTATTTTTGAACCTTTCCAAAATACCTGATTCAGGTCAAACTCACATAAATTCAATATTACAGGCTTTTTTAGACAAAGTTCATGTTTGGTTTTGGAGTTATGATTATAAACCTTTCATATTTAGGTTGACAGTCACTCTGTTATATTGAATAAAAAAACTATATTGTGTCTTTAGAAACCTTACAAAAGATCATTTTTCTAGTACTACTAACAAAAATACATATCTCTAGGCATTATTAGCCATTTTGCATGTGTTGTTTAGAAGTTATGTTTGAATACATTTTTATTGCTTTTTTCGCATTATCTCAGGATTCTAAGAACATTATAGTCATATTGAGTAAAAAACTACTTTTTGCATTTGCAAGATTTAAAAAAGCATATGTTTCGAGTAAAACTCCCAAAGATGCATTATTTCAGGCATTATTAGCCATTTTCCATGTGTGGTGTAGGAGTTATGTTTAAATAACTGTCATATTGAGTGTTACAGTATACAGTCATATTGAGTAATACCTCATTTTTGTATTTGCAAACCATAGAAAAACAACTCTATCTAGTAAAACTCACATGTATTCAATATCACAGGCATTTTTAGACACCTTGCACGTTTGGATTAGGAATTATGTTGGAATACATTTTTATTGCTTTATTCGCATTATCTCAGGATTCTAAGTACATTACTGTCAAATTGAGTAAAACATTACTTTTTGTTTTTGCAAACGGTACCAAATGTTTTTTTTTCAGGAAAACTCTCAAAGATGCATTTCTTCAGGCATTATTAGACATATTGCATGTGTATTTTTGGAGTTATGTTTCATAAACTGACATTTTGAGTTTGACCAATATGAGGCCAGTAAAACCTGATTTTTGTATTTTTGAACCTTTCCAAAATACCTGATTCAGGTCAAACTCACATAAATTCAATATTACAGGCTTTTTTAGACAAAGTTCATGTTTGGTTTTGGAGTTATGATTATAAACCTTTCATATTTAGGTTGACAGTCACACTGTTATATTGAATAAAAAACTAACTTGTGTCTTTAGAAACCTTACAAAAGATCATTTTTCTAGTACTACTAGCAAAAATACATATCTCTAGGCATTATTAGCCATTTTGCATGTGTTGTTTAGAAGTTATGTTTGAATACATTTTTATTGCTTTTTTCGCATTATCTCAGGATTCTAAGAACATTATAGTCATATTGAGTAAAAAACTACTTTTTGCATTTGCAAGATTTAAAAAAGCATATGTTTCCAGTAAAACTCCCAAAGATGCATTATTTCAGGCATTATTAACCATTTTCCATGTGTGGTGTAGGAGTTATGTTTAAATAACTGTCATATTGAGTGTTACACTATACAGTCATATTGAGTAATACCTCATTTTTGTATTTGCAAACCATAGAAAAACAACTGTATCTAGTAAAACTCACATGTATTCCATACCTCACTCATTTTTAGACACTTTGCACGTTTGGATTAGGAATTATGTAAGAATACATTTTTATTGCTTTATTCGCATTATCTCAGGATTCTAAGTACATTACTGTCAAATTGAGTAAAACATTACTTTTTGTTTTTGCAAACGGTACCAAATGTTTTTTTTTTCAGGAAAACTCTCAAAGATGCATTTCTTCAGGCATTATTAGACATATTGCATGTGTATTTTTGGAGTTATGTTTCATAAACTGACATTTTGAGTTTGACCAATATGAGGCCAGTAAAACCTGATTTTTGTATTTTTGAACCTTTCCAAAATACCTGATTCAGGTCAAACTCACATAAATTCAATATTACATGCTTTTTTAGACAAAGTTCATGTCTGGTTTTGGAGTTATGATTATAAACCTTTCATATTTAGGTTGACAGTCACACTGTTATATTGAATAAAAAAACTAACTTGTGTCTTTAGAAACCTTACAAAAGATCATTTTTCTAGTACTACTAACAAAAATACATATCTCTAGGCATTATTAGCCATTTTGCATGTGTTGTTTAGAAGTTATGTTTGAATACATTTTTATTGCTTTTTTCGCATTATCTCAGGATTCTAAGAACATTATAGTCATATTGAGTAAAAAACTACTTTTTGCATTTGCAAGATTTATAAAAGCATATGTTTCGAGTAAAACTCCCAAAGATGCATTATTTCAGGCATTATTAGCCATTTTCCATGTGTGGTGTAGGAGTTATGTTTAAATAACTGTCATATTGAGTGTTACAGTATACAGTCATATTGAGTAATACCTCATTTTTGTATTTGCAAACCATAGAAAAACAACTGTATCTAGTAAAACTCACATGTATTCAATATCACAGGCATTTTTAGACACTTTGCACTTTTGGATTAGGAATTATGTTGGAATACATTTTTATTGCTTTATTCGCATTATCTCAGGATTCTAAGTACATTACTGTCAAATTGAGTAAAACATTACTTTTTGTTTTTGCAAACGGTACCAAATGTTTTTTTTTCAGGACAACTCTCAAAGATGCATTTCTTCAGGCATTATTAGACATATTGCATGTGTATTTTTGGAGTTATGTTTCATAAACTGACATTTTGAGTTTGACCAATATGAGGCCAGTAAAACCTGATTTTTGTATTTTTGAACCTTTCCAAAATACCTGATTCAGGTCAAACTCACATAAATTCAATATTACAGGCTTTTTTAGACAAAGTTCATGTTTGGTTTTGGAGTTATGATTATAAACCTTTCATATTTAGGTTGACAGTCACACTGTTATATTGAATAAAAAACTAACTTGTGTCTTTAGAAACCTTACAAAAGATAATTTTTCTAGTACTACTAGCAAAAATACATATCTCTAGGCATTATTAGCCATTTTGCATGTCTTGTTTAGAAGTTAAGTTTGAATACATTTTTATTGCTTTTTTCGCATTATCTCAGGATTCTAAGAACATTATAGTCATATTGAGTAAAAAACTACTTTTTGCATTTGCAAGATTTAAAAAAGCATATGTTTCCAGTAAAACTCCCAAAGATGCATTATTTCAGGCATTATTAGCCATTTTCCATGTGTGGTGTAGGAGTTATGTTTAAATATCTGTCATATTGAGTGTTACACTATACAGTCATATTGAGTAATACCTCATTTTTGTATTTGCAAACCATAGAAAAACAACTGTATCTAGTAAAACTCACATGTATTCCACACCTCACTCATTTTTAGACACTTTGCACGTTTGGATTAGGAATTATGTAAGAATACATTTTTATTGCTTTATTCACATTATCTCAGGATTATAAGTACATTACTGTCAAATTGAGTAAAACATTACTTTTTGTTTTTGCAAACGGTACCAAATGTTTTTTTTTCAGGAAAACTCTCAAAGATGCATTTCTTCAGGCATTATTAGACATATTGCATGTGTATTTTTGGAGTTATGTTTCATAAACTGACATTTTGAGTTTGACCAATATGAGGCCAGTAAAACCTGATTTTTGTATTTTTGAACCTTTCCAAAATACCTGATTCAGGTCAAACTCACATTAATTCAATATTACAGGCTTTTTTAGACAAAGTTCATGTTTGGTTTTGGAGTTATGATTATAAACCTTTCATATTTAGGTTGACAGTCACTCTGTTATATTGAATAAAAAAACTAACTTGTGTCTTTAGAAACCTTACAAAAGATCATTTTTCTAGTACTACTAACAAAAATACATATCTCTAGGCATTATTAGCCATTTTGCATGTGTTGTTTAGAAGTTATGTTTGAATACATTTTTATTGCTTTTTTGCATTATCTCAGGATTCTAAGAACATTATAGTCATATTGAGAAAAAAACCTACTTTTTGCATTTGCAAGATTTAAAAAAGCATACGTTTCGTGTAAAACTCCCAAAGATGCATTATTTCAGGCATTATTAGCCATTTTCCATGTGTGGTGTAGGAGTTATGTTTAAATAACTGTCATATTGAGTGTTACAGTATACAGTCATATTGAGTGTTACAGTATACAGTCATATTGAGTAATACCTCATTTTTGTATTTGCAAACCATAGAAAAACAACTGTATCTAGTAAAACTCACATGTATTCAATATCACAGGCATTTTTAGACACTTTGCACGTTTGGATTAGGAATTATGTTGGAATACATTTTTATTGCTTTATTCGCATTATCTCAGGATTCTAAGTACATTACTGTCAAATTGAGTAAAACATTACTTTTTGTTTTTGCAAACGGTACCAAATGTTTTTTTTTCAGGAAAACTCTCAAAGATGCATTTCTTCAGGCATTATTAGACATATTGCATGTGTATTTTTGGAGTTATGTTTCATAAACTGACATTTTGAGTTTGACCAATATGAGGCCAGTAAAACCTGATTTTTGTATTTTTGAACCTTTCCAAAATACCTGATTCAGGTCAAACTCACATAAATTCAATATTACAGGCTTTTTTAGACAAAGTTCATGTTTGGTTTTGGAGTTATGATTATAAACCTTTCATATTTAGGTTGACAGTCACACTGTTATATTGAATAAAAAACTAACTTGTGTCTTTAGAAACCTTACAAAAGATCATTTTTCTAGTACTACTAGCAAAAATACATATCTCTAGGCATTATTAGCCATTTTGCATGTGTTGTTTAGAAGTTATGTTTGAATACATTTTTATTGCTTTTTTCGCATTATCTCAGGATTCTAAGAACATTATAGTCATATTGAGTAAAAAACTACTTTTTGCATTTGCAAGATTTAAAAAAGCATATGTTTCCAGTAAAACTCCCAAAGATGCATTATTTCAGGCATTATTAGCCATTTTCCATGTGTGGTGTAGGAGTTATGTTTAAACAACTGTCATATTGAGTGTTACACTATACAGTCATATTGAGTAATACCTCATTTTTGTATTTGCAAACCATAGAAAAACAACTGTATCTAGTAAAACTCACATGTATTCCATACCTCACTCATTTTTAGACACTTTGCACGTTTGGATTAGGAATTATGTAAGAATACATTTTTATTGCTTTATTCGCATTATCTCAGGATTCTAAGTACATTACTGTCAAATTGAGTAAAACATTACTTTTTGTTTTTGCAAACGGTACCAAATGTTTTTTTTTTCAGGAAAACTCTCAAAGATGCATTTCTTCAGGCATTATTAGACA
The DNA here is from genome assembly GCF_033978795.1 of Nerophis ophidion. NCBI lineage: Eukaryota > Metazoa > Chordata > Actinopteri > Syngnathiformes > Syngnathidae > Nerophis > Nerophis ophidion. The sequence continues at coordinate 20,025,936 of NC_084636.1, forward strand.
TATTGCATGTGTATTTTTGGAGTTATGTTTCATAAACTGACATTTTGAGTTTGACCAATATGAGGCCAGTAAAACCTGATTTTTGTATTTTTGAACCTTTCCAAAATACCTGATTCAGGTCAAACTCACATAAATTCAATATTACATGCTTTTTTAGACAAAGTTCATGTTTGGTTTTGGAGTTATGATTATAAACCTTTCATATTTAGGTTGACAGTCACACTGTTATATTGAATAAAAAAACTAACTTGTGTCTTTAGAAACCTTACAAAAGATCATTTTTCTAGTACTACTAACAAAAATACATATCTCTAGGCATTATTAGCCATTTTGCATGTGTTGTTTAGAAGTTATGTTTGAATACATTTTTATTGCTTTTTTCGCATTATCTCAGGATTCTAAGAACATTATAGTCATATTGAGTAAAAAACTACTTTTTGCATTTGCAAGATTTATAAAAGCATATGTTTCGAGTAAAACTCCCAAAGATGCATTATTTCAGGCATTATTAGCCATTTTCCATGTGTGGTGTAGGAGTTATGTTTAAATAACTGTCATATTGAGTGTTACAGTATACAGTCATATTGAGTAATACCTCATTTTTGTATTTGCAAACCATAGAAAAACAACTGTATCTAGTAAAACTCACATGTATTCAATATCACAGGCATTTTTAGACACTTTGCACGTTTGGATTAGGAATTATGTTGGAATACATTTTTATTGCTTTATTCGCATTATCTCAGGATTCTAAGTACATTACTGTCAAATTGAGTAAAACATTACTTTTTGTTTTTGCAAACGGTACCAAATGTTTTTTTTTCAGGACAACTCTCAAAGATGCATTTCTTCAGGCATTATTAGACATATTGCATGTGTATTTTTGGAGTTATGTTTCATAAACTGACATTTTGAGTTTGACCAATATGATGAGACCAGTAAAACCTGATTTTTGTATTTTTGAACCTTTCCAAAATACCTGATTCAGGTCAAACTCACATAAATTCAATATTACAGGCTTTTTTAGACACATTTCATTTTTGGTTTTGGAGTTATGATTATAAACCTTTCATATTTAGGTTGACGGTCACTCTGTTATATTGAATAAAAAAACTAACTTGTGTCTTTAGAAACCTTACAAAAGATCATTTTTCTAGTACTACTAACAAAAATACATATCTCTAGGCATTATTAGCTATTTTGCATGTGTTGTTTAGAAGTTATGTTTGAATACATTTTTATTGCTTTTTTCGCATTATCTCAGGATTCTAAGAACATTATAGTCATATTGAGTAAAAAACTACTTTTTGCATTTGCAAGATTTAAAAAAGCATATGTTTCCAGTAAAACTCCCAAAGATGCATTATTTCAGGCATTATTAGCCATTTTCCATGTGTGGTGTAGGAGTTATGTTTAAATAACTGTCATATTGAGTGTTACAGTATACAGTCATATTGAGTAATACCTCATTTTTGTATTTGCAAACCATAGAAAAACAACTCTATCTAGTAAAACTCACATGTATTCAATATCACAGGCATTTTTAGACACTTTGCACGTTTGGATTAGGAATTATGTTGGAATACATTTTTATTGCTTTATTCGCATTATCTCAGGATTCTAAGTACATTACTGTCAAATTGAGTAAAACATTACTTTTTGTTTTTGCAAACGGTACCAAATGTTTTTTTTTCAGGAAAACTCTCAAAGATGCATTTCTTCAGGCATTATTAGACATATTGCATGTGTATTTTTGGAGTTATGTTTCATAAACTGACATTTTGAGTTTGACCAATATGAGGCCAGTAAAACCTGATTTTTGTATTTTTGAACCTTTCCAAAATACCTGATTCAGGTCAAACTCACATAAATTCAATATTACAGGCTTTTTTAGACAAAGTTCATGTTTGGTTTTGGAGTTATGATTATAAACCTTTCATATTTAGGTTGACAGTCACACTGTTATATTGAATAAAAAACTAACTTGTGTCTTTAGAAACCTTACAAAAGATCATTTTTCTAGTACTACTAGCAAAAATACATATCTCTAGGCATTATTAGCCATTTTGCATGTGTTGTTTAGAAGTTATGTTTGAATACATTTTTATTGCTTTTTTCGCATTATCTCAGGATTCTAAGAACATTATAGTCATATTGAGTAAAAAACTACTTTTTGCATTTGCAAGATTTAAAAAAGCATGTTTCCAGTAAAACTCCCAAAGATGCATTATTTCAGGCATTATTAGCCATTTTCCATGTGTGGTGTAGGAGTTATGTTTAAATAACTGTCATATTGAGTGTTACACTATACAGTCATATTGAGTAATACCTCATTTTTGTATTTGCAAACCATAGAAAAACAACTGTATCTAGTAAAACTCACATGTATTCCATACCTCACTCATTTTTAGACACTTTGCACGTTTGGATTAGGAATTATGTAAGAATACATTTTTATTGCTTTATTCGCATTATCTCAGGATTCTAAGTACATTACTGTCAAATTGAGTAAAACATTACTTTTTGTTTTTGCAAACGGTACCAAATGTTTTTTTTTTCAGGAAAACTCTCAAAGATGCATTTCTTCAGGCATTATTAGACATATTGCATGTGTATTTTTGGAGTTATGTTTCATAAACTGACATTTTGAGTTTGACCAATATGAGGCCAGTAAAACCTGATTTTTGTATTTTTGAACCTTTCCAAAATACCTGATTCAGGTCAAACTCACATAAATTCAATATTACATGCTTTTTTAGACAAAGTTCATGTTTGGTTTTGGAGTTATGATTATAAACTTTTCATATTTAGGTTGACAGTCACACTGTTATATTGAATAAAAAAACTAACTTGTGTCTTTAGAAACCTTACAAAAGATCATTTTTCTAGTACTACTAACAAAAATACATATCTCTAGGCATTATTAGCCATTTTGCATGTGTTGTTTAGAAGTTATGTTTGAATACATTTTTATTGCTTTTTTCGCATTATCTCAGGATTCTAAGAACATTATAGTCATATTGAGTAAAAAACTACTTTTTGCATTTGCAAGATTTATAAAAGCATATGTTTCGAGTAAAACACCCAAAGATGCATTATTTCAGGCATTATTAGCCATTTTCCATGTGTGGTGTAGGAGTTATGTTTAAATAACTGTCATATTGAGTGTTACAGTATACAGTCATATTGAGTAATACCTCATTTTTGTATTTGCAAACCATAGAAAAACAACTGTATCTAGTAAAACTCACATGTATTCAATATCACAGGCATTTTTAGACACTGCACGTTTGGATTAGGAATTATGTTGGAATACATTTTTATTGCTTTATTCGCATTATCTCAGGATTCTAAGTACATTACTGTCAAATTGAGTAAAACATTACTTTTTGTTTTTGCAAACGGTACCAAATGTTTTTTTTTCAGGACAACTCTCAAAGATGCATTTCTTCAGGCATTATTAGACATATTGCATGTGTATTTTTGGAGTTATGTTTCATAAACTGACATTTTGAGTTTGACCAATATGATGAGGCCAGTAAAACCTGATTTTTGTATTTTTGAACCTTTCCAAAATACCTGATTCAGGTCAAACTCACATAAATTCAATATTACAGGCTTTTTTAGACACATTTCATTTTTGGTTTTGGAGTTATGATTATAAACCTTTCATATTTAGGTTGACGGTCACTCTGTTATATTGAATAAAAAAACTAACTTGTGTCTTTAGAAACCTTACAAAAGATCATTTTTCTAGTACTACAAACAAAAATACATATCTCTAGGCATTATTAGCCATTTTGCATGTGTTGTTTAGAAGTTATGTTTGAATACATTTTTATTGCTTTTTTCGCATTATCTCAGGATTCTAAGAACATTATAGTCATATTGAGTAAAAAACTACTTTTTGCATTTGCAAGATTTAAAAAAGCATATGTTTCCAGTAAAACTCCCAAAGATGCATTATTTCAGGCATTATTAGCCATTTTCCATGTGTGGTGTAGGAGTTATGTTTAAATAACTGTCATATTGAGTGTTACACTATACAGTCATATTGAGTAATACCTCATTTTTGTATTTGCAAACCATAGAAAAACAACTGTATCTAGTAAAACTCACATGTATTCCATACCTCACTCATTTTTAGACACTTTGCACGTTTGGATTAGGAATTATATAAGAATACATTTTTATTGCTTTATTCGCATTATCTCAGGATTCTAAGTACATTACTGTCAAATTGAGTAAAACATTACTTTTTGTTTTTGCAAACGGTACCAAATGTTTTTTTTTCAGGAAAACTCTCAAAGATGCATTTCTTCAGGCATTATTAGACATATTGCATGTGCATTTTTGGAGTTATGTTTCATAAACTGACATTTTGAGTTTGACCAATATGAGGCCAGTAAAACCTGATTTTTGTATTTTTGAACCTTTCCAAAATACCTGATTCAGGTCAAACTCACATAAATTCAATATTACAGGCTTTTTTAGACAAAGTTCATGTTTGGTTTTGAAGTTATGATTATAAACCTTTCATATTTAGGTTGACAGTCACACTGTTATATTGAATAAAAAAACTAACTTGTGTCTTTAGAAACCTTACAAAAGATCATTTTTCTAGTACTACTAACAAAAATACATATCTCTAGGCATTATTAGCCATTTTGCATGTGTTGTTTAGAAGTTATGTTTGAATAAATTTTTATTGCTTTTTTCGCATTATCTCAGGATTCTAAGAACATTATAGTCATATTGAGTAAAAAACTACTTTTTGCATTTGCAAGATTTATAAAAGCATATGTTTCGAGTAAAACTCCCAAAGATGCATTATTTCAGGCATTATTAGCCATTTTCCATGTGTGGTGTAGGAGTTATGTTTAAATAACTGTCATATTGAGTGTTACAGTATACAGTCATATTGAGTAATACCTCATTTTTGTATTTGCAAACCATAGAAAAACAACTGTATCTAGTAAAACTCACATGTATTCAATATCACAGGCATTTTTAGACACTTTGCACGTTTGGATTAGGAATTATGTTGGAATACATTTTTATTGCTTTATTCGCATTATCTCAGGATTCTAAGTACATTACTGTCAAATTGAGTAAAACATTACTTTTTGTTTTTGCAAACGGTACCAAATGTTTTTTTTTCAGGACAACTCTCAAAGATGCATTTCTTCAGGCATTATTAGACATATTGCATGTGTATTTTTGGAGTTATGTTTCATAAACTGACATTTTGAGTTTGACCAATATGAGGCCAGTAAAACCTGATTTTTGTATTTTTGAACCTTTCCAAAATACCCGATTCAGGTCAAACTCACATAAATTCAATATTACAGGCTTTTTTAGACACATTTCATTTTTGGTTTTGGAGTTATGATTATAAACCTTTCATATTTAGGTTGACGGTCACTCTGTTATATTGAATAAAAAAACTAACTTGTGTCTTTAGAAACCTTACAAAAGATCATTTTTCTAGTACTACTAACAAAAATACATATCTCTAGGCATTATTAGCCATTTTGCATGTGTTGTTTAGAAGTTATGTTTGAATACATTTTTATTGCTTTTTTCGCATTATCTCAGGATTCTAAGAACATTATAGTCATATTGAGTAAAAAACTACTTTTTGCATTTGCAAGATTTAAAAAAGCATATGTTTCCAGTAAAACTCCCAAAGATGCATTATTTCAGGCATTATTAGCCATTTTCCATGTGTGGTGTAGGAGTTATGTTTAAATAACTGTCATATTGAGTGTTACAGTATACAGTCATATTGAGTAATACCTCATTTTTGTATTTGCAAACCATAGAAAAACAACTCTATCTAGTAAAACTCACATGTATTCAATATCGCAGGCATTTTTAGACACCTTGCACGTTTGGATTAGGAATTATGTTGGAATACATTTTTATTGCTTTATTCGCATTATCTCAGGATTCTAAGTACATTACTGTCAAATTGAGTAAAACATTACTTTTTGTTTTTGCAAACGGTACCAAATGTTTTTTTTCAGGACAACTCTCAAAGATGCATTTCTTCAGGCATTATTAGACATATTTCATGTGTATTTTTGGAGTTATGTTTCATAAACTGACATTTTGAGTCTGACCAATATGAGGCCAGTAAAACCTGATTTTTGTATTTTTGAACCTTTCCAAAATACCTGATTCAGGTCAAACTCACATAAATTCAATATTACAGGCTTTTTTAGACAAAGTTCATGTTTGGTTTTGGAGTTATGATTATAAACCTTTCATATTTAGGTTGACAGTCACACTGTTATATTGAATAAAAAACTAACTTGTGTCTTTAGAAACCTTACAAAAGATCATTTTTCTAGTACTACTAGCAAAAATACATATCTCTAGGCATTATTAGCCATTTTGCATGTGTTGTTTAGAAGTTATGTTTGAATACATTTTTATTGCTTTTTTCGCATTATCTCAGGATTCTAAGAACATTATAGTCATATTGAGTAAAAAACTACTTTTTGCATTTGCAAGATTTAAAAAAGCATATGTTTCCAGTAAAACTCCCAAAGATGCATTATTTCAGGCATTATTAGCCATTTTCCATGTGTGGTGTAGGAGTTATGTTTAAATAACTGTCATATTGAGTGTTACACTATACAGTCATATTGAGTAATACCTCATTTTTGTATTTGCAAACCATAGAAAAACAACTGTATCTAGTAAAACTCACATGTATTCCATACCTCACTCATTTTTAGACACTTTGCACGTTTGGATTAGGAATTATATAAGAATACATTTTTATTGCTTTATTCGCATTATCTCAGGATTCTAAGTACATTACTGTCAAATTGAGTAAAACATTACTTTTTGTTTTTGCAAACGGTACCAAATGTTTTTTTTTCAGGAAAACTCTCAAAGATGCATTTCTTCAGGCATTATTAGACATATTGCATGTGCATTTTTGGAGTTATGTTTCATAAACTGACATTTTGAGTTTGACCAATATGAGGCCAGTAAAACCTGATTTTTGTATTTTTGAACCTTTCCAAAATACCTGATTCAGGTCAAACTCACATAAATTCAATATTACAGGCTTTTTTAGACAAAGTTCATGTTTGGTTTTGAAGTTATGATTATAAACCTTTCATATTTAGGTTGACAGTCACACTGTTATATTGAATAAAAAAACTAACTTGTGTCTTTAGAAACCTTACAAAAGATCATTTTTCTAGTACTACTAACAAAAATACATATCTCTAGGCATTATTAGCCATTTTGCATGTGTTGTTTAGAAGTTATGTTTGAATTAATTTTTATTGCTTTTTTCGCATTATCTCAGGATTCTAAGAACATTATAGTCATATTGAGTAAAAAACTACTTTTTGCATTTGCAAGATTTATAAAAGCATATGTTTCGAGTAAAACTCCCAAAGATGCATTATTTCAGGCATTATTAGCCATTTTCCATGTGTGGTGTAGGAGTTATGTTTAAATAACTGTCATATTGAGTGTTACAGTATACAGTCATATTGAGTAATACCTCATTTTTGTATTTGCAAACCATAGAAAAACAACTGTATCTAGTAAAACTCACATGTATTCAATATCACAGGCATTTTTAGACACTTTGCACGTTTGGATTAGGAATTATGTTGGAATACATTTTTATTGCTTTATTCGCATTATCTCAGGATTCTAAGTACATTACTGTCAAATTGAGTAAAACATTACTTTTTGTTTTTGCAAACGGTACCAAATGTTTTTTTTTCAGGACAACTCTCAAAGATGCATTTCTTCAGGCATTATTAGACATATTGCATGTGTATTTTTGGAGTTATGTTTCATAAACTGACATTTTGAGTTTGACCAATATGAGGCCAGTAAAACCTGATTTTTGTATTTTTGAACCTTTCCAAAATACCTGATTCAGGTCAAACTCACATAAATTCAATATTACAGGCTTTTTTAGACACATTTCATGTTTGGTTTTGGAGTTATGATTATAAACCTTTCATATTTAGGTTGACAGTCACACTGTTATATTGAATAAAAAAACTAACTTGTGTCTTTAGAAACCTTACAAAAGATCATTTTTCTAGTACTACTAACAAAAATACATATCTCTAGGCCTTATTAGCCATTTTGCATGTGTTGTTTAGAAGTTATGTTTGAATACATTTTTATTGCTTTTTTCGCATTATCTCAGGATTCTAAGAACATTATAGTCATATTGAGTAAAAAACTACTTTTTGCATTTGCAAGATTTAAAAAAGCATATGTTTCGTGTAAAACTCCCAAAGATGCATTAATTCAGGCATTATTAGCCATTTTCCATGTGTGGTGTAGGAGTTATGTTTAAATAACTGTCATATTGAGTGTTACAGTATACAGTCATATTGAGTAAAACCTCATTTTTGTATTTGCAAACCATAGAAAAACAACTGTATCTAGTAAAACTCACATGTATTCAATATCGCAGGCATTTTTAGACACTTTGCACGTTTGGATTAGGAATTATGTTGGAATACATTTTTATTGCTTTATTCGCATTATCTCAGGATTCTAAGTACATTACTGTCAAATTGAGTAAAACATTACTTTTTGTTTTTGCAAACGGTACCAAATGTTTTTTTTTCAGGACAACTCTCAAAGATGCATTTCTTCAGGCATTATTAGACATATTGCATGTGTATTTTTGGAGTTATGTTTCATAAACTGACATTTTGAGTTTGACCAATATGAGGCCAGTAAAACCTGATTTTTGTATTTTTGAACCTTTCCAAAATACCTGATTCAGGTCAAACTCACATAAATTCAATATTACAGGCTTTTTTAGACAAAGTTCATGTTTGGTTTTGGAGTTATGATTATAAAGCTTTCATATTTAGGTTGACAGTCACACTGTTATATTGAATAAAAAAACTAACTTGTGTCTTTAGAAACCTTACAAAAGATCATTTTTCTAGTACTACTAACAAAAATACATATCTCTAGGCATTATTAGCCATTTTGCATGTGTTGTTTAGAAGTTATGTTTGAATACATTTTTATTGCTTTTTTCGCATTATCTCAGGATTCTAAGAACATTATAGTCATATTGAGTAAAAAACTACTTTTTGCATTTGCAAGATTTAAAAAAGCATATGTTTCGAGTAAAACTCCCAAAGATGCATTATTTCAGGCATTATTAGCCATTTTCCATGTGTGGTGTAGGAGTTATGTTTAAATAACTGTCATATTGAGTGTTACAGTGTACAGTCATATTGAGTAATACCTCATTTTTGTATTTGCAAACCATAGAAAAACAACTCTATCTAGTAAAACTCACATGTATTCAATATCACAGGCATTTTTAGACACTTTGCACGTTTGGATTAGGAATTATGTTGGAATACATTTTTATTGCTTTATTCGCATTATCTCAGGATTCTAAGTACATTACTGTCAAATTGAGTAAAACATTACTTTTTGTTTTTGCAAACGGTACCAAATGTTTTTTTTTCAGGAGAACTCTCAAAGATGCATTTCTTCAGGCATTATTAGACATATTTCATGTGTATTTTTGGAGTTATGTTTCATAAACTGACATTTTGAGTTCGACCAATATGAGGCCAGTAAAACCTGATTTTTGTATTTTTGAACCTTTCCAAAATACCTGATTCAGGTCAAACTCACATAAATTCAATATTACAGGCTTTTTTAGACAAAGTTCATGTTTGGTTTTGGAGTTATGATTATAAACCTTTCATATTTAGGTTGACAGTCACTCTGTTATATTGAATAAAAAAACTAACTTGTGTCTTTAGAAACCTTACAAAAGATCATTTTTCTAGTACTACTAACAAAAATACATATCTCTAGGCATTATTAGCCATTTTGCATGTGTTGTTTAGAAGTTATGTTTGAATACATTTTTATTGCTTTTTTCGCATTATCTCAGGATTCTAAGAACATTATAGTCATATTGAGTAAAAAACTACTTTTTGCATTTGCAAGATTTAAAAAAGCATATGTTTCGTATAAAAATCCCAAAGATGCATTAATTCAGGCATTATTAGACATATTGCATGTGTATTTTTGGAGTTCCATCCATCCATCCATCCATTTTCTACCGCTTATTCCCTTTTGGGGTCACGGGGGGCGCTGGCGCCTATCTCAGCTACAATCGGGCGGAAGGCAGGGTACACCCTGGACAAGTCACCACCTCATCGCAGGGCCAACACAGATAGACAGACAACATTCACACTCACATTCACACACTAGGGCCCATTTAGTGTTGCCAATCAACCTATCCCCAGGTGCATGTCTTTGGAAGTGGGAGGAAGCCGGAGTACCCGGAGGGAACCCACGCATTCACGGGGAGAACATTCAAACTCCACACAGAAAGATCCCGAGCCTGGATTTGAACCCAGGACTGCAGGACCTTCGTATTGTGAGGCAGACGCACTAACCCTTCTGCCGCCGTGAAGCCCTTTTTGGAGTTATGTTTCATAAACTGACATTTTGAGTTTGACCAATATAAGGCCAGTAAAACCTGATTTTTGTATTTTTGAACCTTTCCAAAATACCTGATTCCGGTCAAACTCACATAAATTCAATATTACAGGCTTTTTTAGACACATTTCATGTCTGGTTTTGGAGTTATGATTATAAACCTTTCATATTTAGGTTGACAGTCACACTGTTATATTGAATAAAAAAACTAACTTGTGTCTTTATAAACCTCACAAAAGATCATTTTTCTAGTACTACTAACAAAAATACATATCTCTAGGCATTATTAGCCATTTTGCATGTGTTGTTTAGAAGTTATGTTTGAATACATTTTTATTGCTTTTTTCGCATTATCTCAGGATTCTAAGAAAGTTATAGTCATATTGAGTAAAAAACTACTTTTTGCATTTGCAAGATTTAAAAAAGCATATATTTCGAGTAAAAATCCCAAAGATGCATTATTTCAGGCATTATTAGCCATTTTCCATGTGTGGTGTAGGAGTTATGTTTAAATAACTGTCAAATTGAGTGTTACAGTATACAGTCATATTGAGTAATACCTCATTTTTGTATTTGCAAACCATAGAAAAACAAATGTATCTAGTAAAACTCACATGTATTCAATATCACAGGCATTTTTAGACACTTTGCACGTTTGGATTAGGAATTATGTTGGAATACATTTTTATTGCTTTATTCGCATTATCTCAGGATTCTAAGTACATTACTGTCAAATTGAGTAAATCATTACTTTTTGTTTTTGCAAACGGTACCAAATTGTTTTTTTTTCAGGAAAACTCTCAACGATGCATTTCTTCAGGCATTACTAGACATATTGCATGTGTATTTTTGGAGTTATGTTTCATAAACTGACATTTTGAGTTTGACCAATATGAGGCCAGTAAAACCTGATTTTTGTATTTTTGAACCTTTCCAAAATACCTGATTCAGGTCAAACTCACATAAATTCAATATTACAGGCTTTTTTAGACAAAGTTCATGTTTGGTTTTGGAGTTATGATTATAAACCTTTCATATTTAGGTTGACAGTCACACTGTTATATTGAATAAAAAAACTAATTTGTGTCTTTAGAAACCTCACAAAAGATCATTTTTCTAGTACTACTAACAAAAATACATATCTCTAGGCATTATTAGCCATTTTGCATGTGTTGTTTAGAAGTTATGTTTGAATACATTTTTATTGCTTTTTTCGCATTATCTCAGGATTCTAAGAACATTATAGTCATATTGAGTAAAAAACTACTTTTTGCATTTGCAAGATTTAAAAAAGCATATGTTTCCAGTAAAACTGCCAAAGATGCACTATTTCAGGCATTATTAGCCATTTTCCATGTGTGGTGTAGGAGTTATGTTTAAATAACTGTCATATTGAGTGTTACAGTATACAGTCATATTGAGTAATACCTCATTTTTGTATTTGCAAACCATAGAAAAACAACTGTATCTAGTAAAACTCACATGTATTCAATATCACAGGCATTTTTAGACACTTTGCAAGTTTGGATTAGGAATTATGTTGGAATACATTTTTATTGCTTTATTCGCATTATCTCAGGATTCTAAGTACATTACTGTCAAATTGAGTAAAACATTACTTTTTGTTTTTGCAAACGGTACCAAATGTTTTTTTTTCAGGACAACTCTCAAAGATGCATTTCTTCAGGCATTATTAGACATATTGCATGTGTATTTTTGGAGTTATGTTTCATAAACTGACATTTTGACTTTGACCAATATGAGGCCAGTAAAACCTGATTTTTGTATTTTTGAACCTTTCCAAAATACCTGATTCAGGTCAAACTCACATAAATTCAATATTACAGGCTTTCTTAGACACATTTCATGTTTGGTTTTGGAGTTATGATTATAAACCTTTCATATTTAGGTTGACAGTCACACTGTTATATTGAATAAAAAAACTAACTTGTGTCTTTAGAAACCTTACAAAAGATCATTTTTCTAGTACTACTAACAAAAATACATATCTCTAGGCATTATTAGCCATTTTGCATGTGTTGTTTAGAAGTTATGTTTGAATACATTTTTATTGCTTTTTTCGCATTATCTCAGGATTCTAAGAACATTATAGTCATATTGAGTAAAAAACTACTTTTTGCATTTGCAAGATTTAAAAAAGCATATGTTTCGAGTAAAACTCCCAAAGATGCATTATTTCAGGCATTATTAGCCATTTTCCATGTGTGGTGTAGGAGTTATGTTTAAATAACTGTCATATTGAGTGTTACAGTATACAGTCATATTGAGTAATACCTCATTTTTGTATTTGCAAACCATAGAAAAACAACTGTATCTAGTAAAACTCACATGTATTCAATATCACAGGCATTTTTAGACACTTTGCACGTTTGGATTAGGAATTATGTTGGAATACATTTTTATTGCTTTATTCGCATTATCTCAGGATTCTAAGTACATTACTGTCAAATTGAGTAAAACATTACTTTTTGTTTTTGCAAACGGTACCAAATGTTTTTTTTTTTCAGGAAAACTCTCAAAGATGCATTTCTTCAGGCATTAGACATATTGCATGTGTATTTTTGGAGTTATGTTTCATAAACTGACATTTTGAGTTTGACCAATATGAGGCCAGTAAAACCTGATTTTTGTATTTTTGAACCTTTCCAAAATACCTGATTCAGGTCAAACTCACATAAATTCAATAATACAGGCTTTTTTAGACAAAGTTCATGTTTGGTTTTGGAGTTATGATTATAAACCTTTCATATTTAGGTTGACAGTCACACTGTTATATTGAATAAAAAACTAACTTGTGTCTTTAGAAACCTTACAAAAGATAATTTTTCTAGTACTACTAACAAAAATACATATCTCTAGGCATTATTAGCCATTTTGCATGTGTTGTTTAGAAGTTATGTTTGAATACATTTTTATTGCTTTTTTCGCATTATCTCAGGATTCTAAGAACATTATAGTCATATTGAGTAAAAAACTACTTTTTGCATTTGCAAGATTTAAAAAAGCATATGTTTCCAGTAAAACTCCCAAAGATGCATTATTTCAGGCATTATTAGCCATTTTCCATGTGTGGTGTAGGAGTTATGTTTAAATAACTGTCATATTGAGTGTTACAGTATACAGTCATATTGAGTAATACCTCATTTTTGTATTTGCAAACCATAGAAAAACAACTGTATCTAGTAAAACTCACATGTATTCAATATCACGGGCATTTTTAGACACTTTGCACGTTTGGATTAGGAATTATGTTGGAATACATTTTTATTGCTTTATTCGCATTATCTCAGGATTCTAAGTACATTACTGTCAAATTGAGTAAAACATTTTTTTGTTTTTGCAAACGGTACCAAATGTTTTTTTTTCAGGAAACCTCTTAAAGATGCATTTCTTCAGGCATTATTAGACATATTGCATGTGTGTTTTTGGAGTTATGTTTCATAAACTGACATTTTGAGTTTGACCAATATGAGGCCAGTAAAACCTGATTTTTGTATTTTTGAACCTTTCCAAAATACCTGATTCAGGTCAAACTCACATAAATTCAATATTACAGGCTTTTTTAGACAAAGTTCATGTTTGGTTTTGGAGTTATGATTATAAACCTTTCATATTTAGGTTGACAGTCACACTGTTATATTGAATAAAAAAAACTAACTTGTGTCTTTAGAAACCTTACAAAAGATCATTTTTCTAGTACTACTAACAAAAATACATATCTCTAGGCATTATTAGCCATTTTGCATGTGTTGTTTAGAAGTTATGTTTGAATACATTTTTATTGCTTTTTTCGCATTATCTCAGGATTCTAAGAACATTATAGTGTCACAACCACTGGCTTGTTAGTGGCTGTAACATTAAGGGAGACCACACCGATTTGTACATTTTAGCCAACAGATCTTTTATTTACAACATGTATCAGTGATCAGTAATGTGAATTAACCAAGGAATGTATCAGTAAATGAGTGTTGTCCCAAAAGGGTGTTAGTGTGGTGCTAATCCCGGCCGTCGTTGCCGTGACCATACGGTCACCAAACGAATGTGCCTGTGGGACGAGAGAGAGAAAGAGAGAGAGCATGAGAGAGAGAGCATGCTGATGGGAGGCCTTTTATAGGCCGCCCAATCAGCAGCCCTCTGAGATGTTGCACGTCTTCACAGACCAGCTCCACCTGCGGGTCGGAGGACCAAAGTGCCCCAAACACTAACCGGCAGCAACCGACAGCTCCACCTGCGGGTCGGAGGACCAAAGTGCCCCAAACACTAACCGGCAGAGCCGGGCATGACATCCCCCCCCTTAAAAACAGAGACCCGTGTTAACTGGGTCTCTGAAGCACCATCAAAAAATAGAAAACCAAAACCTACAGTAGCCCCAGTAGCTATATTCTAGTCCCAATGACGCACCTCCCCTCCACCCCAGACCAACCAGAACCCAAACCATCCCAAACACCCTCCTTACCCTCCGACCTTCCCTGCACCCAGCAAATCCTGGTACCCGGACAGCGACCTTTAAGGGAAACGGAGAAAAACCGCAGGTTAGGAGTGAGTGGAGATGATTAGACCTCCTGGTCCAGAGCCCGAGAGAGCGCATCAGCCATTACATTTTCCACCCCGCGAATATGGCGGATCAACAGGTGGAATGGCTGCAGAAACAGTGCCCAGCGCAACAGGCGCTGGTTGGTGGACCCTTTGAAAGACTGTAGAAAAGTGAGAGGGTTGTGATCTGAGTAGACCACAATTGGATGGAGACCCCCTCCCACATAGACTTCAAAGTGTTGCAATGCCCAAATCAATGCTAATGCTTCCTTTTCAATCACTGAATAATTAAATTGGTATTTGTTGAATTTTTTTGAAAAATAGCAAACCGGTCTGGCTACTCCATCATCATCAGCCTGCAGGAGGACCGCACCTGCTCCCACCTGGCTTGCATCCACCTGCAGCTGGAATGGCAGATCCAGTTTGGGTGCAGCCAGGACCGGAGCTGATGTTAACAAAAGCTTTGCATTCTGGAAAGCCTGCTGACACTCCTCCGACCAAATGAATTTGGCGCCACCCTTCAACAAATTGGTCAGAGGAGATACAACAGTTGAAAAATTGCAGCAAAAATTGCGGTAGTACCCGATCATACCCAAAAAGCGCATAAGTTCTTTCTTCGTCGCCGGCACAGGGAAATTATCAATAGCTGCCACCTTTGCGTTAACGGGCCGCACCATCCCCTGGCCGACTACTTTACCCAAATAGACGACTGTGGCACGCGCAAACTCGCATTTCGCTAAATTTACTGTGAGGTTTGCTGCCACCAACCTCTGGAAAAGCGCTCGAATGCGAGCCAAATGTTCGTCCCAACTGTCTGAATGACAAACGGCGTCGTCCAAATAAACCGAGCACCCCTGCAGCCCCCCAACGACCCTATTCATGAGCCGTTGGAAGGTTGCAGGAGCATTCCGCAAACCGAAGCTCATCCGAGTATACGAGTACAAACCGGAAGAGGTAATGAATGCAGATATCTCCTGCGCTCTCTGCGTCAAAGGCACTTGATAGTAACCTTTCAATAAATCAAATTTGCTGACATAACGAGCACTCCCAACCTGATCCACACAGTCCTCGATACGTGGCAATGGAAAATAATCTGGTCTAGTCACAGCATTTACTTTCCTATAATCCGTACAGAATCTATAGGTGTTATCTGACTTTTTCACCAGTAGACATGGCGATGCCCAACTGGAGTAAGATGGCTTGGCGAGACCATGATCAAGCAGATACTGCACACTGTCCTCCATACTCTTCTGTTTATCGGGAGCCACTCGATAAAATCTTTGTCGTATTGGGCGGGCCCCCTGTGTGTCAATGTCATGTTCAATTAGTGTGGTACAGGTTGGAGTGTCGGAAAACAAAGGCAAAAACTCAAAAATCAAATCCGACAACTGTTTACGCTGTACCTCACTTAAATGACCGAGGAGACTATCTAGCTCCTTTAACTGCTGAGTATTATCTAAGCGCCCGTGTAACACTGAATCATCAGGTGCGCGCACTTCATCCCAAGCTGCCACCTCCGGCCAGTTGAGCGGTTCCCCAACCCCAACGGCTAGACCCACTGGACTCGCAGCAATCCCACCCGCCTTGTCGGAACCTGCAGAGTGGTAAGGCTTGAGTAAATTCACATGACACAGTTGCTGTGATCGTTTACGATCAGGAGTTGACAGTAAATAATTGAGATCTGACACTTGGCTCATAACCGTAAATGGACCAGAGTATTTTGCTGTAAATGGTGACCCCGGAATGGGCAGCAAAGCTAAAACTTGATCACCTGGATTGAAAACTCTGATCTTCGCTTTACGGTCATAACGCAGCTTCATTTTCACCTGAGCTTTAGTCAAATGCTCGGTTGCTTCTTTCCATGCAAGCAACAGCCTACGACGAAAACCATCTACATACTCAGTGAAACTGACGGGAGTGTTCTGCAGATCCAGATTGGCATTTAAAACAGACAGTGAGGTCCGGACTTTGTGGCCAAAGACTAGGTCATTTGGACTAAAACCAGTGCTTTCTTGAACTACACCACGCGCAGACAACAAGAGCCATGGCAACGCCTCCTCCCAATCTCTCCGCATCTCAACACAGTAAGCGCGCAAGAGAGACTTCAACGTGGCATGCCAGCGCTCCAATGCCCCCTGACTCTGTGCGTGATACGCGCTGCTCAAATTGTGCTTCACCTGCATCGACTTCAACGCTGCAGCAAATGTTCTGGAGGTAAAGTTAGACCCTCTGTCGCTCTGAATTACCTTCGGAATGCCAAAGACAGAAATGAATTTAGACAAACATTTCAATATTGACCTTGTGGTAATTGTTCTCAAGGCATACGCTGCTGGATACCGAGTGGCCTGGCACATGATGGTAAAGAGGTACACACAACCAGATTTCGAAGGGGGTAGTGGACCTACACAATCAATAATGAGATGCTCAAATGGTGTGCCAACAGACGGAATAGGTTGAAGTGGTGCAGGTTTAATGGGAGTACTCTGTTTCGCAACCTGGCAAACATGACATGCTTTGACAAATCTAGATACATGGCGTTTCATCCGTGGCCAGTAAAAATGTTCCAAAAGACGTCGGTAGGTTTTCTTAACTCCAAAATGCCCAGACTCTGCTCCATGGGCTGTTCTCAAAATCAAATCACGGTATTTGTCAGGTACCATCACTTGAATCACCTGACCTGCCACTTCAGGATCAACACCTGGCAACCACGTATGCAGCAAAACGCCATTCTGAATGAAGTAACCCATCGTTGGATCAGTAGAAGCTAAGGCAAAATATTTCTCAAAGCTCTGATCATTCTTTTGTGCCTCAATTAAATCTTGACATGACAGAGGTTCGGGCAGCTCAGGAACAAAAATAGGCACAGATTTGGACACATCCGACGATTGCGCCTGCGTGCGAGACATTGCCCTAGTCACAGCACAAGCAGTAAACACTTCTGGGAATTCTTGACAACACGCGTCTGGCTCCTCTACAGATAGCGGTACAGGTGTAACAACTGGAGGTGAAGAAACTAAACACCCACCCAAATTGTTCCCCAGAATTACATGGATATCCTGCATAGGCAGAGACGGTCTCACAGCAATAGTCACCTCCCCATTTACAAATCCTGAACACAAGTGAATTTTGTGCAACGGTACAGAAAATGACTGCATGCCTATTCCTCTAATCAAAACACATTTCCCAGTGTCAGATGCTGTGGAAAATGGCAAAACTGCTCCAGAAATGAAACTCTCAGATGCCCCAGTGTCTCTTAAGATTTTAACTGGAACTTTTTGTGTCTCTCCAACCAATGACACCCAGCCATCACTAATGAATGGAGCGAAATCAGACGCAGCTGACTCTACTGATTTCGTCTGCTCGTCTGACACAGATGCACCATCTTCAATCACTTGCTCACAATGAACTTCCAAACGAGGTAACGGTGTTAGATCAGAGACGCCAAAATCAACTGGATGCACAACAGAAACACACCCAGCTACCTTGGCATTAGATTTACGGCCTTTCAACAGCGGGCAGTCCTTTTTCCAATGTCCCTCCTGCAAACAGTAATGACATTTATTCGTCGGGCTTGGGCGAGATTTGCTACTTCCATTATCAAATTTAGGAACATTACTGGAATTGCCATAATTGGATCGATTTGAACTACGACCATAACGAGGAGGAGAACGTTGTGGAGGAGAACGAGCAGGATCATAACGTTGGTGGCTATTATACCGTGGAGGACTGCTGTAAGGCTTACGTTTATGAGTCAACACAAAGGTATCAGCAAGCGAGGCTGCCTCCTCCACTGACTTTGCCTTTTGCTCATTAATGTAGGTTGCAATTCGATCTGGTACAATGTTCTTAAACTGCTCCAAAATCAACAAATCACGCAAATTTTCGTAAGTTGAGACAGACTCTGAAGTGAGCCACCGGTTAAAATAAGTACTCAACTCTCTTGCCACTCCAGCATGGGTCTGATTAGCACGTTTACGCCAGTTTCTGAAACGTTGTCTGTAAGCTTCTGGATTCAGTTCATAACATTTCAAAACCGCTTTTTTCACCTCAGCATACTTGTGCCTATCAACAGGTGTTAATGCCAAGTATGCCTCCCGTGCGCGTCCTACTAGTACAGTTTGCAAAAGCACCGTTCTATCCTCTTCACTCCACTTTTTGTCAGAGGCCATCTGTTCAAACAGTGAGAAAAACACGTCTGGGTCACGTTCGTCAAACTTTGGAACATACTTTACCATGCTATCCATACTTGACCCGGACAGATTTCCACTAATCTTACCTTCTGACATTAGTTTCAAACGATCCTGTTCAATTTTAATTTTCTCAAGCTGTACTGTAAGGTCCATTTCACCTTTTTTCAAATCCATTTCTTTTTCAAATTTTAGTCTCTCCATATCTGCTTTCTGTTGCAATTCTCGTTCTAATTTGATTTTTTCCAGTTCAAAAAGACGTTCTTTCTCCTTAGCCTGTTGCGCCCACTCAAATTCAAGTGCCTTCATCTCTCTTTGTTGCTCAAAAGTCAGTATGCCTACCCTCTCTGACTGCATAGGCTCTGACATACCCTTCACATGAGCGTCACCACCTTTTCCTGAAGGCAAAATGCTCTGCTCACACAAAAACTCGTGAATGGAGTCACGCAAGGGTCCCTTCTTACCAGTTCTAATGGCTGATGACAATTCCATGCCATACTTTTCTGCCAATTGCAACAACTGTTCCTTATTAAGGGCAAACAACAATTTCTCAGATGGTGCTTCCACAAAAGCCTCCATCCTGCTCAACCCAGGCCGTCAGTACCAATCTGGCTACTGTACCAAACCAACAATGAAACTACTGAAAAAACAACCCAACCAAAAACTAGCTCTAATTACGCTAGGCTCTCTCTCTCCAACCAATCCAACCAGGTCTCTAAAACATTACAGTTATGTTAACACAGCAAACTAACCTCGGAGCATCCCCCTAAACATTTTCCCCCCACTAGACTAATCTATTTTCACACAGAGCCCGAGGACGAGGATCATTTACTCACCAATACCTGTGGAGACGTACCATCCCGACAAAGCCGATTCAGCCGTTTCTCCAAGGCGGTGCCCTCGCCCAGGCTCTGTGACAGCAGGAACCTAGAACCCGTACTAGATGGGGATAAAGGCGACAGCTCCTAAAAGGCTGAATGCAATGCTACAAACTGCAATGAAACTCAACCAAGATGGCTGGAACAAACAATTCAGTGTCTACCTACACTTGCACGGTCAAACAAAGCCTCAAAAGTACAAATCAGTAGATCCCCCAATTAACTAACTGATAACAGGCCCCAACTGACTATCAGCAGTACACAATTAGTAACTCAGCTCTACTCACCTTCCTACGCTCCAAAAGCCAGTAGAAGGAATACTCAATACAAAGAGCTCTACGCACCTTCCTACGCTGCCATAGCCAGTAGAAGGAATTACCATAGCCTAAAGTTACTACCAAAGATCGGACGAGCCCCCATATGTCACAACCACTGGCTTGTTAGTGGCTGTAACATTAAGGGAGACCACACCGATTTGTACATTTTAGCCAACAGATCTTTTATTTACAACATGTATCAGTGATCAGTAATGTGAATTAACCAAGGAATGTATCAGTAAATGAGTGTTGTCCCAAAAGGGTGTTAGTGTGGTGCTAATCCCGGCCGTCGTTGCCGTGACCATACGGTCACCAAACGAATGTGCCTGTGGGACGAGAGAGAGAAAGAGAGAGAGCATGAGAGAGAGAGCATGCTGATGGGAGGCCTTTTATAGGCCGCCCAATCAGCAGCCCTCTGAGATGTTGCACGTCTTCACAGACCAGCTCCACCTGCGGGTCGGAGGACCAAAGTGCCCCAAACACTAACCGGCAGCAACCGACAGCTCCACCTGCGGGTCGGAGGACCAAAGTGCCCCAAACACTAACCGGCAGAGCCGGGCATGACAATAGTCATATTGAGTAAAAAACTACTTTTTGCATTTGCAAGATTTAAAAAAGCATATGTTTCGAGTAAAACTCCCAAAGATGCATTATTTCAGGCATTATTAGCCATTTTCCATGTGTGGTGTAGGAGTTATGTTTAAATAACTGTCATATTGAGTGTTACAGTATACAGTCATATTGAGTAATACCTCATTTTTGTATTTGCAAACCATAAAAAACAACTGTATCTAGTAAAACTCACATGTATTCAATATCACAGGCATTTTTAGACACTTTGCACGTTTGGATTAGGAATTATGTAGGAATACATTTTTATTGCTTTATTTGCATTATCTCAGGATTCTAAGTACATTACTGTCAAATTGAGTAAAACATTACTTTTTGTTTTTGCAAACGGTACCAAATGTTTTTTTTTTTTCAGGAAAACTCTCAAAGATGCATTTCTTCAGGCATTATTAGACATATTGCATGTGTATTTTTGGAGTTATGTTTCATAAACTGACATTTTGAGTTTGACCAATATGAGGCCAGTAAAACCTGATTTTTGTATTTTTGAACCTTTCCAAAATACCTGATTCAGGTCAAACTCACATAAATTCAATAATACAGGCTTTTTTAGACAAAGTTCATGTTTGGTTTTGGAGTTATGATTATAAACCTTTCATATTTAGGTTGACAGTCACACTGTTATATTGAATAAAAAAACTAAATTGTGTCTTTAGAAACCTTACAAAAGATCATTTTTCTAGTACCACTAACAAAAATACATATCTCTTGGCATTATTAGCCATTTTGCATGTGTTGTTTAGAAGTTATGTTTGAATACATTTTTATTGCTTTTTTCGCATTATCTCAGGATTCTAAGAACATTATAGTCATATTGAGTAAAAAACTACTTTTTGCATTTGCAAGATTTAAAAAAGCATATGTTTCGTGTAAAACTCCCAAAGATGCATTATTTCAGGCATTATTAGCCATTTTCCATGTGTGGTGTAGGAGTTATGTTTAAATAACTGTCATATTGAGTGTTACAGTATACAGTCATATTGAGTAATACCTCATTTTTGTATTTGCAAACCATAGAAAAACAACTGTATCTAGTAAAACTCACATGTATTCAATATCACAGGCATTTTTAGACACTTTGCACGTTTGGATTAGGAATTATGTTGGAATACATTTTTATTGCTTTATTCGCATTATCTCAGGATTCTAAGTACATTACCGTCAAATTGAGTAAAACATTACTTTTTGTTTTTGCAAACGGTACCAAATGTTTTTTTTTTCAGGAAAACTCTCAAAGATGCATTTCTTCAGGCATTATTAGACATATTGCATGTGTATTTTTGGAGTTATGTTTCATAAACTGACATTTTGAGTTTGACCAATATGAGGCCAGTAAAACCTGATTTTTTTATTTTTGAACCTTTCCAAAATACCTGATTCAGGTCAAACTCACATAAATTCAATATTACAGGCTTTTTTAGACACATTTCCTGTTTGGTTTTGGAGTTATGATTATAAACCTTTCATATTTAGGTTGACAGTCACACTGTTATATTGAATACAAAAACTAACTTGTGTCTTTAGAAACCTTACAAAAGATCATTTTTCTAGTACTACTAACAAAAATACATATCTCTAGGCATTATTAGCCATTTTGCATGTGTTGTTTAGAAGTTATGTTTGAATACTTTTTTATTGCTTTTTTCGCATTATCTCAGGATTCTAAGAACATTATAGTCATATTGAGTAAAAAACTACTTTTTGCATTTGCAAGATTTAAAAAAGCATATGTTTCGAGTAAAACTCCCAAAGATGCATTATTTCAGGCATTATTAGCCATTTTCCATGTGTGGTGTAGGAGTTATGTTTAAATAACTGTCATATTGAGTGTTACAGTATACAGTCATATTGAGTAATACCTCATTTTTGTATTTGCAAACCATAAAAAACAACTGTATCTAGTAAAACTCACATGTATTCAATATCACAGGCATTTTTAGACATTTTGCACGTTTGGATTAGGAATCATGTTGGAATACATTTTTATTGCTTTATTCGCATTATCTCAGGATTCTAAGTACATTACTGTCAAATTGAGTAAAACATTACTTTTTGTTTTCGCAAACGGTACCAAATGTTTTTTTTTTTCAGGAAAACTCTCAAAGATGCATTTCTTGAGGCATTATTAGACATATTGCATGTGTATTTTTGGAGTTATGTTTCATAAAC
This sequence comes from Nerophis ophidion, assembly GCF_033978795.1. Taxonomy (NCBI): domain Eukaryota; kingdom Metazoa; phylum Chordata; class Actinopteri; order Syngnathiformes; family Syngnathidae; genus Nerophis; species Nerophis ophidion. Next base: position 20,049,156 of record NC_084636.1, read on the forward strand.
TGACATTTTGAGTTTGACCAATATGAGGCCAGTAAAACCTGATTTTTGTATTTTTGAACCTTTCCAAAATACCTGATTCAGGTCAAACTCACATAAATTCAATAATACAGGCTTTTTTAGACAAATTTCATGTTTGGTTTTGGAGTTATGATTATAAACCTTTCATATTTAGGTTGACAGTCACACTGTTATATTGAATAAAAAAAACTAACTTGTGTCTTTAGAAACCTTACAAAAGATCATTTTTCTAGTACTACTAACAAAAATACATATCTCTAGGCATTATTAGCCATTTTGCATGTGTTGTTTAGAAGTTATGTTTGAATACATTTGTATTGCTTTTTTCGCATTATCTCAGGATTCTAAGAACATTATAGTCATATTGAGTAAAAAACTACTTTTTGCATTTGCAAGATTTAAAAAAGCATATGGTTCGAGTAAAACTCCCAAAGATGCATTATTTCAGGCATTATTAGCCATTTTCCATGTGTGGTGTAGGAGTTATGTTTAAATAACTGTCATATTGAGTGTTACAGTATACAGTCATATTGAGTAATACCTAATTTTTGTATTTGCAAACCATAGAAAAACAACTGTATCTAGTAGAACTCACATGTATTCAATATCACAGGCATTTTTAGACACTTTGCACGTTTGGATTAGGAATTATGTTGGAATACATTTTTATTGCTTTATTCGCATTATCTCAGGATTCTAAGTACATTACTGTCAAATTGAGTAAAACATTACTTTTTGTTTTTGCAAACGGTACCAAATGTTTTTTTTTTCAGGAAAACTCTCAAAGATGCATTTCTTCAGGCAATATTAGACATATTGCATGTGTATTTTTGGAGTTATGTTTCATAAACTGACATTTTGAGTTTGACCAATATAAGGCCAGTAAAACCTGATTTTTGTATTTTTGAACCTTTCCAAAATACCTGATTCCGGTCAAACTCACATAAATTCAATATTACAGGCTTTTTTAGACACATTTCATGTTTGGTTTTGGAGTTATGATTATAAACCTTTCATATTTAGGTTGACAGTCACACTGTTATATTGAATAAAAAAACTAACTTGTGTCTTTAGAAACCTTACAAAAGATAATTTTTCTAGTACTACTAACAAAAATACATATCTCTAGGCATTATTAGCCATTTTGCATGTGTTGTTTAGAAGTTATGTTTGAATACATTTTTATTGCTTTTTTCGCATTATCTCAGGATTCTAAGAACATTATAGTCATATTGAGTAAAAAACTACTTTTTGCATTTGCAAGATTTAAAAAAGCATATGTTTCGTGTAAAACTCCCAAAGATTCATTATTTCAGGCATTAGCCATTTTCCATGTGTGGTGTAGGAGTTATGTTTAAATAACTGTCATATTGAGTGTTACAGTATACAGTCATATTGAGTAATACCTCATTTTTGTATTTGCAAACCATAGAAAAACAACTGTATCTAGTAAAACTCACATGTATTCAATATCACAGGCATTTTTAGACACTTTGCACGTTTGGATTAGGAATTATGTTGGAATACATATTTATTAATTTATTCGCATTATCTCAGGATTCTAAGTACATTACTGTCAAATTGAGTAAAACATTACTTTTTGTTTTTGCAAACGGTACCAAATGTTTTTTTTTCAGGACAACTCTCAAAGATGCATTTCTTCAGGCATTATTAGACATATTGCATGTGTATTTTTGGAGTTATGTTTCATAAACTGACATTTTGAGTTTGACCAATATGAGGCCAGTAAAACCTGATTTTTGTATTTTTGAACCTTTCCAAAATACCTGATTCAGGTCAAACTCACATAAATTCAATATTACAGGCTTTTTTAGACAAAGTTCATGTTTGGTTTGGGAGTTATGATTATAAACCTTTCATATTTAGGTTGACAGTCACACTGTTATATTGAATAAAAAAAACTAACTTGTGTCTTTAGAAACCTTACAAAAGATCATTTTTCTAGTACTACTAACAAAAATACATATCTCTAGGCATTATTAGCCATTTTGCATGTGTTGTTTAGAAGTTATGTTTGAATACATTTTTATTGCTTTTTTCGCATTATCTCAGGATTCTAAGAACACTATAGTCATATTGAGTAAAAAACTACTTTTTGCATTTGCAAGATTTATAAAAGCATATGTTTCGAGTAAAACTCCCAAAGATGCATTATTTCAGGCATTATTAGCCATTTTCCATGTGTGGTGTAGGAGTTATGTTTAAATAACTGTCATATTGAGTGTTACAGTATACAGTCATATTGAGTAATACCTCATTTTTGTATTTGCAAACCATAGAAAAACAACTGTATCTAGTAAAACTCACATGTATTCAATATCACAGGTATTTTTAGACACTTTGCACGTTTGGATTGGGAATTATGTTGGAATACATTTTTATTGGTTTATTCGCATTATCTCAGGATTCTAAGTACATTACTGTCAAATTGAGTAAAACATTACTTTTTGTTTTTGCAAACGGTACCAAATGTTTTTTTTTCAGGACAACTCTCAAAGATGCATTTCTTCAGGCATTATTAGACATATTGCATGTGTATTTTTGGAGTTACGTTTCATAAACTGACATTTTGAGTTTGACCAATATGAGGCCAGTAAAACCTGATTTTTGTATTTTTGAACCTTTCCAAAATACCTGATTCAGGTCAAACTCACATAAATTCAATATTACAGGCTTTTTTAGACACATTTCATGTTTGGTTTTGGAGTTATGATTATAAACCTTTCATATTTAGGTTGACAGTCACACTGTTATATTGAATAAAAAAACTAACTTGTGTCTTTAGAAACCTTACAAAAGATCATTTTTCTAGTACTACTAACAAAAATACATATCTCTAGGCATTATTAGCCATTTTGCATGTGTTGTTTAGAAGTTATGTTTGAATACATTTTTATTGCTTTTTTCGCATTATCTCAGGATTCTAAGAACATTATAGTCATATTGAGTAAAAAACTACTTTTTGCATTTGCAAGATTTAAAAAAGCATATGTTTCGAGTAAAACTCCCAAAGATGCATTGTTTCAGGCATTATTAGCCATTTTCCATGTGTGGTGTAGGAGTTATGTTTAAATAACTGTCATATTGAGTGTTACAGTATACAGTCATATTGAGTAATACCTCATTTTTGTATTTGCAAACCATAGAAAAACAACTGTATCTAGTAAAACTCACATGTATTCAATATCACAGGCATTTTTAGACACTTTGCACGTTTGGATTAGGAATTATGTTGGAATACATATTTATTGCTTTATTCGCATTATCTCAGGATTCTAAGTACATTACTGTCAAATTGAGTAAAACATTACTTTTTGTTTTTGCAAACGGTACCAAAGGTTTTTTTTCAGGAAAACTCTCAAAGATGCATTTCTTCAGGCATTATTAGACATATTGCATGTGTATTTTTGGAGTTACGTTTCATAAACTGACATTTTGAGTTTGACCAATATGAGGCCAGTAAAACCTGATTTTTGTATTTTTGAACCTTTCCAAAATACCTGATTCAGGTCAAACTCACATAAATTCAATATTACAGGCTTTTTTAGACAAAATTCATGTTTGGTTTGGGAGTTATGATTATAAACCTTTCATATTTAGGTTGACAGTCACACTGTTATATTGAATAAAAAAAAACTAACTTGTGTCTTTAGAAACCTTACAAAAGATCATTTTTCTAGTACTACTAACAAAAATACATATCTCTAGGCATTATTAGCCATTTTGCATGTGTTGTTTAGAAGTTATGTTTGAATACATTTTTATTGCTTTTTTCGCATTATCTCAGGATTCTAAGAACATTATAGTCATATTGAGTAAAAAACTACTTTTTGCATTTGCAAGATTTAAAAAAGCATATGTTTCGAGTAAAACTCCCAAAGATGCATTATTTCAGGCATTATTAGCCATTTTCCATGTGTGGTGTAGGAGTTATGTTTAAATAACTGTCATATTGAGTGTTACAGTATACAGTCATATTGAGTAATACCTCATTTTTGTATTTGCAAACCATAAAAAACAACTGTATCTAGTAAAACTCACATGTATTCAATATCACAGGCATTTTTAGACATTTTGCACGTTTGGATTAGGAATCATGTTGGAATACATTTTTATTGCTTTATTCGCATTATCTCAGGATTCTAAGTACATTACTGTCAAATTGAGTAAAACATTACTTTTTGTTTTCGCAAACGGTACCAAATGTTTTTTTTTTTCAGGAAAACTCTCAAAGATGCATTTCTTGAGGCATTATTAGACATATTGCATGTGTATTTTTGGAGTTATGTTTCATAAACTGACATTTTGAGTTTGACCAATATGAGGCCAGTAAAACCTGATTTTTGTATTTTTGAACCTTTCCAAAATACCTGATTCAGGTCAAACTCACATAAATTCAATAATACAGGCTTTTTTAGACAAATTTCATGTTTGGTTTTGGAGTTATGATTATAAACCTTTCATATTTAGGTTGACAGTCACACTGTTATATTGAATAAAAAAAACTAACTTGTGTCTTTAGAAACCTTACAAAAGATCATTTTTCTAGTACTACTAACAAAAATACATATCTCTAGGCATTATTAGCCATTTTGCATGTGTTGTTTAGAAGTTATGTTTGAATACATTTGTATTGCTTTTTTCGCATTATCTCAGGATTCTAAGAACATTATAGTCATATTGAGTAAAAAACTACTTTTTGCATTTGCAAGATTTAAAAAAGCATATGGTTCGAGTAAAACTCCCAAAGATGCATTATTTCAGGCATTATTAGCCATTTTCCATGTGTGGTGTAGGAGTTATGTTTAAATAACTGTCATATTGAGTGTTACAGTATACAGTCATATTGAGTAATACCTAATTTTTGTATTTGCAAACCATAGAAAAACAACTGTATCTAGTAGAACTCACATGTATTCAATATCACAGGCATTTTTAGACACTTTGCACGTTTGGATTAGGAATTATGTTGGAATACATTTTTATTGCTTTATTCGCATTATCTCAGGATTCTAAGTACATTACTGTCAAATTGAGTAAAACATTACTTTTTGTTTTTGCAAACGGTACCAAATGTTTTTTTTTTCAGGAAAACTCTCAAAGATGCATTTCTTCAGGCAATATTAGACATATTGCATGTGTATTTTTGGAGTTATGTTTCATAAACTGACATTTTGAGTTTGACCAATATAAGGCCAGTAAAACCTGATTTTTGTATTTTTGAACCTTTCCAAAATACCTGATTCCGGTCAAACTCACATAAATTCAATATTACAGGCTTTTTTAGACACATTTCATGTTTGGTTTTGGAGTTATGATTATAAACCTTTCATATTTAGGTTGACAGTCACACTGTTATATTGAATAAAAAAACTAACTTGTGTCTTTAGAAACCTTACAAAAGATAATTTTTCTAGTACTACTAACAAAAATACATATCTCTAGGCATTATTAGCCATTTTGCATGTGTTGTTTAGAAGTTATGTTTGAATACATTTTTATTGCTTTTTTCGCATTATCTCAGGATTCTAAGAACATTATAGTCATATTGAGTAAAAAACTACTTTTTGCATTTGCAAGATTTAAAAAAGCATATGTTTCGTGTAAAACTCCCAAAGATTCATTATTTCAGGCATTAGCCATTTTCCATGTGTGGTGTAGGAGTTATGTTTAAATAACTGTCATATTGAGTGTTACAGTATACAGTCATATTGAGTAATACCTCATTTTTGTATTTGCAAACCATAGAAAAACAACTGTATCTAGTAAAACTCACATGTATTCAATATCACAGGCATTTTTAGACACTTTGCACGTTTGGATTAGGAATTATGTTGGAATACATATTTATTAATTTATTCGCATTATCTCAGGATTCTAAGTACATTACTGTCAAATTGAGTAAAACATTACTTTTTGTTTTTGCAAACGGTACCAAATGTTTTTTTTTCAGGACAACTCTCAAAGATGCATTTCTTCAGGCATTATTAGACATATTGCATGTGTATTTTTGGAGTTATGTTTCATAAACTGACATTTTGAGTTTGACCAATATGAGGCCAGTAAAACCTGATTTTTGTATTTTTGAACCTTTCCAAAATACCTGATTCAGGTCAAACTCACATAAATTCAATATTACAGGCTTTTTTAGACAAAGTTCATGTTTGGTTTGGGAGTTATGATTATAAACCTTTCATATTTAGGTTGACAGTCACACTGTTATATTGAATAAAAAAAACTAACTTGTGTCTTTAGAAACCTTACAAAAGATCATTTTTCTAGTACTACTAACAAAAATACATATCTCTAGGCATTATTAGCCATTTTGCATGTGTTGTTTAGAAGTTATGTTTGAATACATTTTTATTGCTTTTTTCGCATTATCTCAGGATTCTAAGAACACTATAGTCATATTGAGTAAAAAACTACTTTTTGCATTTGCAAGATTTATAAAAGCATATGTTTCGAGTAAAACTCCCAAAGATGCATTATTTCAGGCATTATTAGCCATTTTCCATGTGTGGTGTAGGAGTTATGTTTAAATAACTGTCATATTGAGTGTTACAGTATACAGTCATATTGAGTAATACCTCATTTTTGTATTTGCAAACCATAGAAAAACAACTGTATCTAGTAAAACTCACATGTATTCAATATCACAGGTATTTTTAGACACTTTGCACGTTTGGATTGGGAATTATGTTGGAATACATTTTTATTGGTTTATTCGCATTATCTCAGGATTCTAAGTACATTACTGTCAAATTGAGTAAAACATTACTTTTTGTTTTTGCAAACGGTACCAAATGTTTTTTTTTCAGGACAACTCTCAAAGATGCATTTCTTCAGGCATTATTAGACATATTGCATGTGTATTTTTGGAGTTACGTTTCATAAACTGACATTTTGAGTTTGACCAATATGAGGCCAGTAAAACCTGATTTTTGTATTTTTGAACCTTTCCAAAATACCTGATTCAGGTCAAACTCACATAAATTCAATATTACAGGCTTTTTTAGACACATTTCATGTTTGGTTTTGGAGTTATGATTATAAACCTTTCATATTTAGGTTGACAGTCACACTGTTATATTGAATAAAAAAACTAACTTGTGTCTTTAGAAACCTTACAAAAGATCATTTTTCTAGTACTACTAACAAAAATACATATCTCTAGGCATTATTAGCCATTTTGCATGTGTTGTTTAGAAGTTATGTTTGAATACATTTTTATTGCTTTTTTCGCATTATCTCAGGATTCTAAGAACATTATAGTCATATTGAGTAAAAAACTACTTTTTGCATTTGCAAGATTTAAAAAAGCATATGTTTCGAGTAAAACTCCCAAAGATGCATTGTTTCAGGCATTATTAGCCATTTTCCATGTGTGGTGTAGGAGTTATGTTTAAATAACTGTCATATTGAGTGTTACAGTATACAGTCATATTGAGTAATACCTCATTTTTGTATTTGCAAACCATAGAAAAACAACTGTATCTAGTAAAACTCACATGTATTCAATATCACAGGCATTTTTAGACACTTTGCACGTTTGGATTAGGAATTATGTTGGAATACATATTTATTGCTTTATTCGCATTATCTCAGGATTCTAAGTACATTACTGTCAAATTGAGTAAAACATTACTTTTTGTTTTTGCAAACGGTACCAAAGGTTTTTTTTCAGGAAAACTCTCAAAGATGCATTTCTTCAGGCATTATTAGACATATTGCATGTGTATTTTTGGAGTTACGTTTCATAAACTGACATTTTGAGTTTGACCAATATGAGGCCAGTAAAACCTGATTTTTGTATTTTTGAACCTTTCCAAAATACCTGATTCAGGTCAAACTCACATAAATTCAATATTACAGGCTTTTTTAGACAAAATTCATGTTTGGTTTGGGAGTTATGATTATAAACCTTTCATATTTAGGTTGACAGTCACACTGTTATATTGAATAAAAAAAAACTAACTTGTGTCTTTAGAAACCTTACAAAAGATCATTTTTCTAGTACTACTAACAAAAATACATATCTCTAGGCATTATTAGCCATTTTGCATGTGTTGTTTAGAAGTTATGTTTGAATACATTTTTATTGCTTTTTTCGCATTATCTCAGGATTCTAAGAACATTATAGTCATATTGAGTAAAAAACTACTTTTTGCATTTGCAAGATTTAAAAAAGCATATGTTTCGAGTAAAACTCCCAAAGATGCATTGTTTCAGGCATTATTAGCCATTTTCCATGTGTGGTGTAGGAGTTATGTTTAAATAACTGTCATATTGAGTGTTACAGTATACAGTCATATTGAGTAATACCTCATTTTTGTATTTGCAAACCATAGAAAAACAACTGTATCTAGTAAAACTCACATGTATTCAAAATCACAGGCATTTTTAGACACTTTGCACGTTTGGATTAGGAATTATGTTGGAATACATTTTTATTGCTTTATTCGCATTATCTCAGGATTCTAAGTACATTACTGTCAAATTGAGTAAAACATTACTTTTTGTTTTTGTAAACGGTACCAAATGTTTTTTTTTTTCAGGAAAACTCTCAAAGATGCATTTCTTCAGGCATTATTAGACATATTGCATGTGTATTTTTGGAGTTATGTTTCATAAACGGACATTTTGAGTTTGACCAATATGAGGCCAGTAAAACCTGATTTTTGTATTTTTGAACCTTTCCAAAATACCTGATTCAGGTCAAACTCACATAAATTCAATATTACAGGCTTTTTTAGACAAAGTTCATGTTTGGTTTGGGAGTTATGATTATAAACCTTTCATATTTAGGTTGACAGTCACACTGTTATATTGAATAAAAAAAACTAACTTGTGTCTTTAGAAACCTTACAAAAGATCATTTTTCTAGTACTACTAACAAAAATACATATCTCTAGGCATTATTAGCCATTTTGCATGTGTTGTTTAGAAGTTATGTTTGAATACATTTTTATTGCTTTTTTCGCATTATCTCAGGATTCTAAGAACATTATAGTCGTATTGAGTAAAAAACTACTTTTTGCATTTGCAAGATTTATAAAAGCATATGTTTCGAGTAAAACTCCCAAAGATGCATTTTTTCAGGCATTATTAGCCATTTTCCATGTGTGGTGTAGGAGTTATGTTTAAATAACTGTCATATTGAGTGTTACAGTATACAGTCATATTGAGTAATACCTCATTTTTGTATTTGCAAACCATAGAAAAACAACTGTATCTAGTAAAACTCACATGTATTCAAAATCACAGGCATTTTTAGAAACTTTGCACGTTTGGATTAGGAATTATGTTGGAATACATTTTTATTGCTTTATTCGCATTATCTCAGGATTCTAAGTACATTACTGTCAAATTGAGTAAAACATTACTTTTTGTTTTTGCAAACGGTACCAAATGTTTTTTTTTCAGGACAACTCTCAAAGATGCATTTCTTCAGGCATTATTAGACATATTGCATGTGTATTTTTGGAGTTATGTTTCATAAACTGACATTTTGAGTTTGACCAATATGAGGCCAGTAAAACCTGATTTTTGTATTTTTGAACCTTTCCAAAATACCTGATTCAGGTCAAACTCACATAAATTCAATATTACAGGCTTTTTTAGACAAAGTTCATATTTGGTTTTGGAGTTATGATTATAAACCTTTCATATTTAGGTTGACAGTCACACTGTTATATTGAATAAAAAAAACTAACTTGTGTCTTTAGAAACCTTACAAAAGATCATTTTTCTAGTACTACTAACAAAAATACATATCTCTAGGCATTATTAGCCATTTTGCATGTGTTGTTTAGAAGTTATGTTTGAATACATTTTTATTGCTTTTTTCGCATTATCTCAGGATTCTAAGAACATTATAGTCATATTGAGTAAAAAACTACTTTTTGCATTTGCAAGATTTAAAAAAGCATATGTTTCGAGTAAAACTCCCAAAGATGCATTGTTTCAGGCATTATTAGCCATTTTCCATGTGTGGTGTAGGAGTTATGTTTAAATAACTGTCATATTGAGTGTTACAGTATACAGTCATATTGCGTAATACCTCATTTTTGTATTTGCAAACCATAGAAAAACAACTGTATCTAGTAAAACTCACATGTATTCAATATCACAGGCATTTTTAGACACTTTGCACGTTTGGATTAGGAATTATGTTGGAATACATATTTATTGCTTTATTCGCATTATCTCAGGATTCTAAGTACATTACTGTCAAATTGAGTAAAACATTACTTTTTGTTTTTGCAAACGGTACCAAATGTTTTTTTTTCAGGACAACTCTCAAAGATGCATTTCTTCAGGCATTATTAGACATATTGCATGTGTATTTTTGGAGTTATGTTTCATAAACTGACATTTTGAGTTTGACCAATATGAGGCCAGTAAAACCTGATTTTTGTATTTTTGAACCTTTCCAAAATACCTGATTCAGGTCAAACTCACATAAATTCAATATTACAGGCTTTTTTAGACAAAGTTCATGTTTGGTTTGGGAGTTATGATTATAAACCTTTCATATTTAGGTTGACAGTCACACTGTTATATTGAATAAAAAAAAACGAACTTGTGTCTTTAGAAACCTTACAAAAGATCATTTTTCTAGTACTACTAACAAAAATACATATCTCTAGGCATTATTAGCCATTTTGCATGTGTTGTTTAGAAGTTATGTTTGAATACATTTTTATTGCTTTTTTCGCATTATCTCAGGATTCTAAGAACATTATAGTCATATTGAGTAAAAAACTACTTTTTGCATTTGCAAGATTTATAAAAGCATATGTTTCGAGTAAAACTCTCAAAGATGCATTATTTCAGGCATTATTAGCCATTTTCCATGTGTGGTGTAGGAGTTATGTTTAAATAACTGTCATATTGAGTGTTACAGTATACAGTCATATTGAGTAATACCTCATTTTTGTATTTGCAAACCATAGAAAAACAACTGTATCTAGTAAAACTCACATGTATTCAATATCACAGGCATTTTTAGACACTTTGCACGTTTGGATTAGGAATTATGTTGGAATACATATTTATTGCTTTATTCGCATTATCTCAGGATTCTAAGTACATTACTGTCAAATTGAGTAAAACATTACTTTTTGTTTTTGCAAACGGTACCAAAGGTTTTTTTTCAGGAAAACTCTCAAAGATGCATTTCTTCAGGCATTATTAGACATATTGCATGTGTATTTTTGGAGTTATGTTTCATAAACTGACATTTTGAGTTTGACCAATATGAGGCCAGTAAAACCTGATTTTTGTATTTTTGAACCTTTCCAGAATACCTGATTCAGGTCAAACTCACATAAATTCAATATTACAGGCTTTTTTAGACAAAGTTCATGTTTGGTTTTGGAGTTATGATTATAAACCTTTCATATTTAGGTTGACAGTCACACTGTTATATTGAATAAAAAAAAACGAACTTGTGTCTTTAGAAACCTTACAAAAGATCATTTTTCTAGTACTACTAACAAAAATACATATCTCTAGGCATTATTAGCCATTTTGCATGTGTTGTTTAGAAGTTATGTTTGAAAACATTTTTATTGCTTTTTTCGCATTATCTCAGGATTCTAAGAACATTATAGTCATATTGAGTAAAAAACTACTTTTTGCATTTGCAAGATTTATAAAAGCATATGTTTCGAGTAAAACTCCCAAAGATGCATTATTTCAGGCATTATTAGCCATTTTCCATGTGTGGTGTAGGAGTTATGTTTAAATAACTGTCATATTGAGTGTTACAGTATACAGTCATATTGAGTAATACCTCATTTTTGTATTTGCAAACCATAGAAAAACAACTGTATCTAGTAAAACTCACATGTATTCAAAATCACAGGCATTTTAAGACACTTTGCACGTTTGGATTAGGAATTATGTTGGAATACATTTTTATTGCTTTATTCGCATTATCTCAGGATTCTAAGTACATTACTGTCAAATTGAGTAAAACATTACTTTTTGTTTTTGCAAACGGTACCAAATGTTTTTTTTTCAGGACAACTCTCAAAGATGCATTTCTTCAGGCATTATTAGACATATTGCATGTGTATTTTTGGAGTTATGTTTCATAAACTGACATTTTGAGTTTGACCAATATGAGGCCAGTAAAACCTGATTTTTGTATTTTTGAACCTTTCCAAAATACCTGATTCAGGTCAAACTCACATAAATTCAATATTTCAGGCTTTTTTAGACAAAGTTCATGTTTGGTTTGGGAGTTATGATTATAAACCTTTCATATTTAGGTTGACAGTCACACTGTTATATTGAATAAAAAAAACTAACTTGTGTCTTTAGAAACCTTACAAAAGATCATTTTTCTAGTACTACTAACAAAAATACATATCTCTAGGCATTATTAGCCATTTTGCATGTGTTGTTTAGAAGTTATGTTTGAATACATTTTTATTGCTTTTTTCGCATTATCTCAGGATTCTAAGAACATTATAGTCGTATTGAGTAAAAAACTACTTTTTGCATTTGCAAGATTTATAAAAGCATATGTTTCGAGTAAAACTCCCAAAGATGCATTATTTCAGGCATTATTAGCCATTTTCCATGTGTGGTGTAGGAGTTATGTTTAAATAACTGTCATATTGAGTGTTACAGTATACAGTCATATTGAGTAATACCTCATTTTTGTATTTGCAAACCATAGAAAAACAACTGTATCTAGTAAAACTCACATGTATTCAAAATCACAGGCATTTTTAGAAACTTTGCACGTTTGGATTAGGAATTATGTTGGAATACATTTTTATTGCTTTATTCGCATTATCTCAGGATTCTAAGTACATTACTGTCAAATTGAGTAAAACATTACTTTTTGTTTTTGCAAACGGTACCAAATGTTTTTTTTTCAGGACAACTCTCAAAGATGCATTTCTTCAGGCATTATTAGACATATTGCATGTGTATTTTTGGAGTTATGTTTCATAAACTGACATTTTGAGTTTGACCAATATGAGGCCAGTAAAACCTGATTTTTGTATTTTTGAACCTTTCCAAAATACCTGATTCAGGTCAAACTCACATAAATTCAATATTACAGGCTTTTTTAGACAAAGTTCATATTTGGTTTTGGAGTTATGATTATAAACCTTTCATATTTAGGTTGACAGTCACACTGTTATATTGAATAAAAAAAAACTAACTTGTGTCTTTAGAAACCTTACAAAAGATCATTTTTCTAGTACTACTAACAAAAATACATATCTCTAGGCATTATTAGCCATTTTGCATGTGTTGTTTAGAAGTTATGTTTGAATACATTTTTATTGCTTTTTTCGCATTATCTCAGGATTCTAAGAACATTATAGTCATATTGAGTAAAAAACTACTTTTTGCATTTGCAAGATTTATAAAAGCATATGTTTCGAGTAAAACTCCCAAAGATGCATTATTTCAGGCATTATTAGCCATTTTCCATGTGTGGTGTAGGAGTTATGTTTAAATAACTGTCATATTGAGTGTTACAGTATACAGTCATATTGAGTAATACCTCATTTTTGTATTTGCAAACCATAGAAAAACAACTCTATCTAGTAAAACTCACATGTATTCAAAATCACAGGCATTTTTAGACACTTTGCACGTTTGGATTAGGAATTATGTTGGAATACATTTTTATTGCTTTATTCGCATTATCTCAGGATTCTAAGTACATTACTGTCAAATTGAGTAAAACATTACTTTTTGTTTTTGCAAACGGTACCAAATGTTTTTTTTTCAGGACAACTCTCAAAGATGCATTTCTTCAGGCATTATTAGACATATTGCATGTGTATTTTTGGAGTTATGTTTCATAAACTGACATTTTGAGTTTGACCAATATGAGGCCAGTAAAACCTGATTTTTGTATTTTTGAACCTTTCCAAAATACCTGATTCAGGTCAAACTCACATAAATTCAATATTACAGGCTTTTTTAGACAAAGTTCATGTTTGGTTTTGGAGTTATGATTATAAACCTTTCATATTTAGGTTGACAGTCACACTGTTATATTGAATAAAAAAATTAACTTGTGTCTTTAGAAACCTTACAAAAGATCATTTTTCTAGTACTACTAACAAAAATACATATCTCTAGGCATTATTAGCCATTTTGCATGTGTTGTTTAGAAGTTATGTTTGAATACATTTTTATTGCTTTTTTCGCATTATCTCAGGATTCTAAGAACATTATAGTCATATTGAGTAAAAAACTACTTTTTGCATTTGCAAGATTTAAAAAAGCATATGTTTCGAGTAAAACTCCCAAAGATGCATTATTTCAGGCATTATTAGCCATTTTCCATGTGTGGTGTAGGAGTTATGTTTAAATAACTGTCATATTGAGTGTTATAGTATACAGTCATATTGAGTAATACCTCATTTTTGTATTTGCAAACCATAGAAAAACAACTGTATCTAGTAAAACTTACATGTATTCAATATCACAGGCATTTTTAGACACTTTGCACGTTTGGATTGGGAATTATGTTGGAAAACATTTTTATTGCTTTATTCGCATTATCTCAGGATTCTAAGTACATTACTGTCAAATTGAGTAAAACATTACTTTTTGTTTTTGCAAACAGTACCAAATGTTTTTTTTTCAGGACAACTCTCAAAGATGCATTTCTTCAGGCATTATTAGACATATTGCATGTGTATTTTTGGAGTTATGTTTCATAAACTGACATTTTGAGTTTGACCAATATGAGGCCAGTAAAACCTGATTTTTGTATTTTTGAACCTTTCCAAAATACCTGATTCAGGTCAAACTCACATAAATTCAATATTACAGGCTTTTTTAGACAAAGTTCATGTTTGGTTTGGGAGTTATGATTATAAACCTTTCATATTTAGGTTGACAGTCACACTGTTATATTGAATAAAAAAAAACGAACTTGTGTCTTTAGAAACCTTACAAAAGATCATTTTTCTAGTACTACTAACAAAAATACATATCTCTAGGCATTATTAGCCATTTTGCATGTGTTGTTTAGAAGTTATGTTTGAATACATTTTTATTGCTTTTTTCGCATTATCTCAGGATTCTAAGAACATTATAGTCATATTGAGTAAAAAACTACTTTTTGCATTTGCAAGATTTATAAAAGCATATGTTTCGAGTAAAACTCTCAAAGATGCATTATTTCAGGCATTATTAGCCATTTTCCATGTGTGGTGTAGGAGTTATGTTTAAATAACTGTCATATTGAGTGTTACAGTATACAGTCATATTGAGTAATACCTCATTTTTGTATTTGCAAACCATAGAAAAACAACTGTATCTAGTAAAACTCACATGTATTCAATATCACAGGCATTTTTAGACACTTTGCACGTTTGGATTAGGAATTATGTTGGAATACATATTTATTGCTTTATTCGCATTATCTCAGGATTCTAAGTACATTACTGTCAAATTGAGTAAAACATTACTTTTTGTTTTTGCAAACGGTACCAAAGGTTTTTTTTCAGGAAAACTCTCAAAGATGCATTTCTTCAGGCATTATTAGACATATTGCATGTGTATTTTTGGAGTTATGTTTCATAAACTGACATTTTGAGTTTGACCAATATGAGGCCAGTAAAACCTGATTTTTGTATTTTTGAACCTTTCCAGAATACCTGATTCAGGTCAAACTCACATAAATTCAATATTACAGGCTTTTTTAGACAAAGTTCATGTTTGGTTTTGGAGTTATGATTATAAACCTTTCATATTTAGGTTGACAGTCACACTGTTATATTGAATAAAAAAAAACGAACTTGTGTCTTTAGAAACCTTACAAAAGATCATTTTTCTAGTACTACTAACAAAAATACATATCTCTAGGCATTATTAGCCATTTTGCATGTGTTGTTTAGAAGTTATGTTTGAAAACATTTTTATTGCTTTTTTCGCATTATCTCAGGATTCTAAGAACATTATAGTCATATTGAGTAAAAAACTACTTTTTGCATTTGCAAGATTTATAAAAGCATATGTTTCGAGTAAAACTCCCAAAGATGCATTATTTCAGGCATTATTAGCCATTTTCCATGTGTGGTGTAGGAGTTATGTTTAAATAACTGTCATATTGAGTGTTACAGTATACAGTCATATTGAGTAATACCTCATTTTTGTATTTGCAAACCATAGAAAAACAACTGTATCTAGTAAAACTCACATGTATTCAAAATCACAGGCATTTTAAGACACTTTGCACGTTTGGATTAGGAATTATGTTGGAATACATTTTTATTGCTTTATTCGCATTATCTCAGGATTCTAAGTACATTACTGTCAAATTGAGTAAAACATTACTTTTTGTTTTTGCAAACGGTACCAAATGTTTTTTTTTCAGGACAACTCTCAAAGATGCATTTCTTCAGGCATTATTAGACATATTGCATGTGTATTTTTGGAGTTATGTTTCATAAACTGACATTTTGAGTTTGACCAATATGAGGCCAGTAAAACCTGATTTTTGTATTTTTGAACCTTTCCAAAATACCTGATTCAGGTCAAACTCACATAAATTCAATATTTCAGGCTTTTTTAGACAAAGTTCATGTTTGGTTTGGGAGTTATGATTATAAACCTTTCATATTTAGGTTGACAGTCACACTGTTATATTGAATAAAAAAAACTAACTTGTGTCTTTAGAAACCTTACAAAAGATCATTTTTCTAGTACTACTAACAAAAATACATATCTCTAGGCATTATTAGCCATTTTGCATGTGTTGTTTAGAAGTTATGTTTGAATACATTTTTATTGCTTTTTTCGCATTATCTCAGGATTCTAAGAACATTATAGTCGTATTGAGTAAAAAACTACTTTTTGCATTTGCAAGATTTATAAAAGCATATGTTTCGAGTAAAACTCCCAAAGATGCATTATTTCAGGCATTATTAGCCATTTTCCATGTGTGGTGTAGGAGTTATGTTTAAATAACTGTCATATTGAGTGTTACAGTATACAGTCATATTGAGTAATACCTCATTTTTGTATTTGCAAACCATAGAAAAACAACTGTATCTAGTAAAACTCACATGTATTCAAAATCACAGGCATTTTTAGAAACTTTGCACGTTTGGATTAGGAATTATGTTGGAATACATTTTTATTGCTTTATTCGCATTATCTCAGGATTCTAAGTACATTACTGTCAAATTGAGTAAAACATTACTTTTTGTTTTTGCAAACGGTACCAAATGTTTTTTTTTCAGGACAACTCTCAAAGATGCATTTCTTCAGGCATTATTAGACATATTGCATGTGTATTTTTGGAGTTATGTTTCATAAACTGACATTTTGAGTTTGACCAATATGAGGCCAGTAAAACCTGATTTTTGTATTTTTGAACCTTTCCAAAATACCTGATTCAGGTCAAACTCACATAAATTCAATATTACAGGCTTTTTTAGACAAAGTTCATATTTGGTTTTGGAGTTATGATTATAAACCTTTCATATTTAGGTTGACAGTCACACTGTTATATTGAATAAAAAAAAACTAACTTGTGTCTTTAGAAACCTTACAAAAGATCATTTTTCTAGTACTACTAACAAAAATACATATCTCTAGGCATTATTAGCCATTTTGCATGTGTTGTTTAGAAGTTATGTTTGAATACATTTTTATTGCTTTTTTCGCATTATCTCAGGATTCTAAGAACATTATAGTCATATTGAGTAAAAAACTACTTTTTGCATTTGCAAGATTTATAAAAGCATATGTTTCGAGTAAAACTCCAAAGATGCATTATTTCAGGCATTATTAGCCATTTTCCATGTGTGGTGTAGGAGTTATGTTTAAATAACTGTCATATTGAGTGTTACAGTATACAGTCATATTGAGTAATACCTCATTTTTGTATTTGCAAACCATAGAAAAACAACTCTATCTAGTAAAACTCACATGTATTCAAAATCACAGGCATTTTTAGACACTTTGCACGTTTGGATTAGGAATTATGTTGGAATACATTTTTATTGCTTTATTCGCATTATCTCAGGATTCTAAGTACATTACTGTCAAATTGAGTAAAACATTACTTTTTGTTTTTGCAAACGGTACCAAATGTTTTTTTTTCAGGACAACTCTCAAAGATGCATTTCTTCAGGCATTATTAGACATATTGCATGTGTATTTTTGGAGTTATGTTTCATAAACTGACATTTTGAGTTTGACCAATATGAGGCCAGTAAAACCTGATTTTTGTATTTTTGAACCTTTCCAAAATACCTGATTCAGGTCAAACTCACATAAATTCAATATTACAGGCTTTTTTAGACAAAGTTCATGTTTGGTTTTGGAGTTATGATTATAAACCTTTCATATTTAGGTTGACAGTCACACTGTTATATTGAATAAAAAAATTAACTTGTGTCTTTAGAAACCTTACAAAAGATCATTTTTCTAGTACTACTAACAAAAATACATATCTCTAGGCATTATTAGCCATTTTGCATGTGTTGTTTAGAAGTTATGTTTGAATACATTTTTATTGCTTTTTTCGCATTATCTCAGGATTCTAAGAACATTATAGTCATATTGAGTAAAAAACTACTTTTTGCATTTGCAAGATTTAAAAAAGCATATGTTTCGAGTAAAACTCCCAAAGATGCATTATTTCAGGCATTATTAGCCATTTTCCATGTGTGGTGTAGGAGTTATGTTTAAATAACTGTCATATTGAGTGTTATAGTATACAGTCATATTGAGTAATACCTCATTTTTGTATTTGCAAACCATAGAAAAACAACTGTATCTAGTAAAACTTACATGTATTCAATATCACAGGCATTTTTAGACACTTTGCACGTTTGGATTGGGAATTATGTTGGAAAACATTTTTATTGCTTTATTCGCATTATCTCAGGATTCTAAGTACATTACTGTCAAATTGAGTAAAACATTACTTTTTGTTTTTGCAAACAGTACCAAATGTTTTTTTTTCAGGACAACTCTCAAAGATGCATTTCTTCAGGCATTATTAGACATATTGCATGTGTATTTTTGGAGTTATGTTTCATAAACTGACATTTTGAGTTTGACCAATATGAGGCCAGTAAAACCTGATTTTTGTATTTTTGAACCTTTCCAAAATACCTGATTCAGGTCAAACTCACATAAATTCAATATTACAGGCTTTTTTAGACAAAGTTCATGTTTGGTTTGGGAGTTATGATTATAAACCTTTCATATTTAGGTTGACAGTCACACTGTTATATTGAATAAAAAAAAACGAACTTGTGTCTTTAGAAACCTTACAAAAGATCATTTTTCTAGTACTACTAACAAAAATACATATCTCTAGGCATTATTAGCCATTTTGCATGTGTTGTTTAGAAGTTATGTTTGAATACATTTTTATTGCTTTTTTCGCATTATCTCAGGATTCTAAGAACATTATAGTCATATTGAGTAAAAAACTACTTTTTGCATTTGCAAGATTTATAAAAGCATATGTTTCGAGTAAAACTCTCAAAGATGCATTATTTCAGGCATTATTAGCCATTTTCCATGTGTGGTGTAGGAGTTATGTTTAAATAACTGTCATATTGAGTGTTACAGTATACAGTCATATTGAGTAATACCTCATTTTTGTATTTGCAAACCATAGAAAAACAACTGTATCTAGTAAAACTCACATGTATTCAATATCACAGGCATTTTTAGACACTTTGCACGTTTGGATTAGGAATTATGTTGGAATACATATTTATTGCTTTATTCGCATTATCTCAGGATTCTAAGTACATTACTGTCAAATTGAGTAAAACATTACTTTTTGTTTTTGCAAACGGTACCAAAGGTTTTTTTTCAGGAAAACTCTCAAAGATGCATTTCTTCAGGCATTATTAGACATATTGCATGTGTATTTTTGGAGTTATGTTTCATAAACTGACATTTTGAGTTTGACCAATATGAGGCCAGTAAAACCTGATTTTTGTATTTTTGAACCTTTCCAGAATACCTGATTCAGGTCAAACTCACATAAATTCAATATTACAGGCTTTTTTAGACAAAGTTCATGTTTGGTTTTGGAGTTATGATTATAAACCTTTCATATTTAGGTTGACAGTCACACTGTTATATTGAATAAAAAAAAACGAACTTGTGTCTTTAGAAACCTTACAAAAGATCATTTTTCTAGTACTACTAACAAAAATACATATCTCTAGGCATTATTAGCCATTTTGCATGTGTTGTTTAGAAGTTATGTTTGAAAACATTTTTATTGCTTTTTTCGCATTATCTCAGGATTCTAAGAACATTATAGTCATATTGAGTAAAAAACTACTTTTTGCATTTGCAAGATTTATAAAAGCATATGTTTCGAGTAAAACTCCCAAAGATGCATTATTTCAGGCATTATTAGCCATTTTCCATGTGTGGTGTAGGAGTTATGTTTAAATAACTGTCATATTGAGTGTTACAGTATACAGTCATATTGAGTAATACCTCATTTTTGTATTTGCAAACCATAGAAAAACAACTGTATCTAGTAAAACTCACATGTATTCAAAATCACAGGCATTTTAAGACACTTTGCACGTTTGGATTAGGAATTATGTTGGAATACATTTTTATTGCTTTATTCGCATTATCTCAGGATTCTAAGTACATTACTGTCAAATTGAGTAAAACATTACTTTTTGTTTTTGCAAACGGTACCAAATGTTTTTTTTTCAGGACAACTCTCAAAGATGCATTTCTTCAGGCATTATTAGACATATTGCATGTGTATTTTTGGAGTTATGTTTCATAAACTGACATTTTGAGTTTGACCAATATGAGGCCAGTAAAACCTGATTTTTGTATTTTTGAACCTTTCCAAAATACCTGATTCAGGTCAAACTCACATAAATTCAATATTTCAGGCTTTTTTAGACAAAGTTCATGTTTGGTTTGGGAGTTATGATTATAAACCTTTCATATTTAGGTTGACAGTCACACTGTTATATTGAATAAAAAAAACTAACTTGTGTCTTTAGAAACCTTACAAAAGATCATTTTTCTAGTACTACTAACAAAAATACATATCTCTAGGCATTATTAGCCATTTTGCATGTGTTGTTTAGAAGTTATGTTTGAATACATTTTTATTGCTTTTTTCGCATTATCTCAGGATTCTAAGAACATTATAGTCGTATTGAGT
The DNA here is from genome assembly GCF_033978795.1 of Nerophis ophidion. Classification (NCBI taxonomy): domain Eukaryota; kingdom Metazoa; phylum Chordata; class Actinopteri; order Syngnathiformes; family Syngnathidae; genus Nerophis; species Nerophis ophidion. Next base: position 20,070,373 of record NC_084636.1, read on the forward strand.
AAAAAACTACTTTTTGCATTTGCAAGATTTATAAAAGCATATGTTTCGAGTAAAACTCCCAAAGATGCATTATTTCAGGCATTATTAGCCATTTTCCATGTGTGGTGTAGGAGTTATGTTTAAATAACTGTCATATTGAGTGTTACAGTATACAGTCATATTGAGTAATACCTCATTTTTGTATTTGCAAACCATAGAAAAACAACTGTATCTAGTAAAACTCACATGTATTCAAAATCACAGGCATTTTTAGAAACTTTGCACGTTTGGATTAGGAATTATGTTGGAATACATTTTTATTGCTTTATTCGCATTATCTCAGGATTCTAAGTACATTACTGTCAAATTGAGTAAAACATTACTTTTTGTTTTTGCAAACGGTACCAAATGTTTTTTTTTCAGGACAACTCTCAAAGATGCATTTCTTCAGGCATTATTAGACATATTGCATGTGTATTTTTGGAGTTATGTTTCATAAACTGACATTTTGAGTTTGACCAATATGAGGCCAGTAAAACCTGATTTTTGTATTTTTGAACCTTTCCAAAATACCTGATTCAGGTCAAACTCACATAAATTCAATATTACAGGCTTTTTTAGACAAAGTTCATATTTGGTTTTGGAGTTATGATTATAAACCTTTCATATTTAGGTTGACAGTCACACTGTTATATTGAATAAAAAAAAACTAACTTGTGTCTTTAGAAACCTTACAAAAGATCATTTTTCTAGTACTACTAACAAAAATACATATCTCTAGGCATTATTAGCCATTTTGCATGTGTTGTTTAGAAGTTATGTTTGAATACATTTTTATTGCTTTTTTCGCATTATCTCAGGATTCTAAGAACATTATAGTCATATTGAGTAAAAAACTACTTTTTGCATTTGCAAGATTTATAAAAGCATATGTTTCGAGTAAAACTCCCAAAGATGCATTATTTCAGGCATTATTAGCCATTTTCCATGTGTGGTGTAGGAGTTATGTTTAAATAACTGTCATATTGAGTGTTACAGTATACAGTCATATTGAGTAATACCTCATTTTTGTATTTGCAAACCATAGAAAAACAACTCTATCTAGTAAAACTCACATGTATTCAAAATCACAGGCATTTTTAGACACTTTGCACGTTTGGATTAGGAATTATGTTGGAATACATTTTTATTGCTTTATTCGCATTATCTCAGGATTCTAAGTACATTACTGTCAAATTGAGTAAAACATTACTTTTTGTTTTTGCAAACGGTACCAAATGTTTTTTTTTCAGGACAACTCTCAAAGATGCATTTCTTCAGGCATTATTAGACATATTGCATGTGTATTTTTGGAGTTATGTTTCATAAACTGACATTTTGAGTTTGACCAATATGAGGCCAGTAAAACCTGATTTTTGTATTTTTGAACCTTTCCAAAATACCTGATTCAGGTCAAACTCACATAAATTCAATATTACAGGCTTTTTTAGACAAAGTTCATGTTTGGTTTTGGAGTTATGATTATAAACCTTTCATATTTAGGTTGACAGTCACACTGTTATATTGAATAAAAAAACTAACTTGTGTCTTTAGAAACCTTACAAAAGATCATTTTTCTAGTACTACTAACAAAAATACATATCTCTAGGCATTATTAGCCATTTTGCATGTGTTGTTTAGAAGTTATGTTTGAATACATTTTTATTGCTTTTTTCGCATTATCTCAGGATTCTAAGAACATTATAGTCATATTGAGTAAAAAACTACTTTTTGCATTTGCAAGATTTAAAAAAGCATATGTTTCGAGTAAAACTCCCAAAGATGCATTATTTCAGGCATTATTAGCCATTTTCCATGTGTGGTGTAGGAGTTATGTTTAAATAACTGTCATATTGAGTGTTATAGTATACAGTCATATTGAGTAATACCTCATTTTTGTATTTGCAAACCATAGAAAAACAACTGTATCTAGTAAAACTTACATGTATTCAATATCACAGGCATTTTTAGACACTTTGCACGTTTGGATTGGGAATTATGTTGGAAAACATTTTTATTGCTTTATTCGCATTATCTCAGGATTCTAAGTACATTACTGTCAAATTGAGTAAAACATTACTTTTTGTTTTTGCAAACAGTACCAAATGTTTTTTTTTCAGGACAACTCTCAAAGATGCATTTCTTCAGGCATTATTAGACATATTGCATGTGTATTTTTGGAGTTATGTTTCATAAACTGACATTTTGAGTTTGACCAATATGAGGCCAGTAAAACCTGATTTTTGTATTTTTGAACCTTTCCAAAATACCTGATTCAGGTCAAACTCACATAAATTCAATATTACAGGCTTTTTTAGACACATTTCAAGTTTGGTTTGGGAGTTATGATTATAAACCTTTCATATTTAGGTTGACAGTCACACTGTTATATTGAATAAAAAAACTAACTTGTGTCTTTAGAAACCTTACAAAAGATCATTTTTCTAGTACTACTAACAAAAATACATATCTCTAGGCATTATTAGCCATTTTGCATGTGTTGTTTAGAAGTTATGTTTGAATACATTTTTATTGCTTTTTTCGCATTATCTCAGGATTCTAAGAACATTATAGTCATATTGAGTAAAAAACTACTTTTTGCATTTGCAAGATTTAAAAAAGCATATGTTTCGAGTAAAACTCCCAAAGATGCATTGTTTCAGGCATTATTAGCCATTTTCCATGTGTGGTGTAGGAGTTATGTTTAAATAACTGTCATATTGAGTGTTACAGTATACAGTCATATTGAGTAATACCTCATTTTTGTATTTGCAAACCATAGAAAAACAACTGTATCTAGTAAAACTCACATGTATTCAAAATCACTGGCATTTTTAGACACTTTGCACGTTTGGATTAGGAATTATGTTGGAATACATTTTTATTGCTTTATTCGCATTATCTCAGGATTCTAAGTACATTACTGTCAAATTGAGTAAAACATTACTTTTTGTTTTTGCAAACGGTACCAAATGTTTTTTTTTCAGGACAACTCTCAAAGATGCATTTCTTCAGGCATTATTAGACATATTGCATGTGTATTTTTTGAGTTATGTTTCATAAACTGACATTTTGAGTTTGACCAATATGAGGCCAGTAAAACCTGATTTTTGTATTTTTGAACCTTTCCAAAATACCTTATTCAGGTCAAACTCACATAAATTCAATATTACAGGCTTTTTTAGACAAAGTTCATATTTGGTTTTGGAGTTATGATTATAAACCTTTCATATTTAGGTTGACAGTCACACTGTTATATTGAATAAAAAAACTAACTTGTGTCTTTAGAAACCTTACAAAAGATCATTTTTCTAGTACTACTAACAAAAATACATATCTCTAGGCATTATTAGCCATTTTGCATGTGTTGTTTAGAAGTTATGTTTGAATACATTTTTATTGCTTTTTTCGCATTATCTCAGGATTCTAAGAACATTATAGTCATATTGAGTAAAAAACTACTTTTTCCATTTGCAAGATTTAAAAAAGCATATGTTTCCAGTAAAACTCCCAAAGATGCATTATTTCAGGCATTATTAGCCATTTTCCATGTGTGGTGTAGGAGTTATGTTTAAATAACTGTCATATTGAGTGTTACAGTATACAGTCATATTGAGTAATACCTCATTTTTGTATTTGCAAACCATAGAAAAACAACTGTATCTAGTAGAACTCACATGTATTCAATATCACAGGCATTTTTAGACACTTTGCACGTTTGGATTAGGAATTATGTTGGAATACATTTTTATTGCTTTATTCGCATTATCTCAGGATTCTAAGTACATTACTGTCAAATTGAGTAAAGCATTACTTTTTGTTTTTGCAAACGGTACCAAATGTTTTTTTTTTCAGGACAACTCTCAAAGATGCATTTCTTCAGGCATTATTAGACATATTGCATGTGTATTTTTGGAGTTATGTTTCATAAACTGACATTTTGAGTTTGACCAATATGAGGCCAGTAAAACCTGATTTTTGTATTTTTGAACCTTTCCAAAATACCTGATTCCGGTCAAACTCACATAAATTCAATACTACAGGCTTTTTTAGACAAAGTTCATGTTTGGTTTTGGAGTTATGATTATAAACCTTTCATATTTAGGTTGACAGTCACACTGTTATATTGAATAAAAAAACTAACTTGTGTCTTTAGAAACCTTACAAAAGATCATTTTTCTAGTACTACTAACAAAAATACATATCTCTAGGCATTATTAGCCATTTTGCATGTGTTGTTTAGAAGTTATGTTTGAATACATTTTTATTGCTTTTTTCGCATTATCTCAGGATTCTAAGAACATTATAGTCATATTGAGTAAAAAACTACTTTTTGCATTTGCAAGATTTAAAAAAGCATATGTTTCGAGTAAAACTCCCAAAGATGCATTATTTCAGGCATTATTAGCCATTTTCCATGTGTGGTGTAGGAGTTATGTTTAAATAACTGTCATATTGAGTGTTACAGTATACAGTCATATTGAGTAATACCTCATTTTTGTATTTGCAAACCATAGAAAAACAACTGTATCTAGTAGAACTCACATGTATTCAATATCACAGGCATTTTTAGACACTTTGCACGTTTGGATTAGGAATTATGTTGGAATACATTTTTATTGCTTTATTCGCATTATCTCAGGATTCTAAGTACATTACTGTCAAATTGAGTAAAACATTACTTTTTGTTTTTGCAAACGGTACCAAATGTTTTTTTTTCAGGACAACTCTCAAAGATGCATTTCTTCCGGCATTATTAGACATATTGCATGTGTATTTTTGGAGTTATGTTTCATAAACTGACATTTTGAGTTTGACCAAGATGAGGCCAGTAAAACCTGATTTTTGTATTTTTGAACCTTTCCAAAATACCTGATTCCAGTCAAACTCACATAAATTCAATACTACAGGCTTTTTTAGACAAAGTTCATGTTTGGTTTTGGAGTTATGATTATAAACCTTTCATATTTAGGTTGACAGTCACACTTTTATATTGAATAAAAAAACTAACTTGTGTCTTTAGAAACCTTACAAAAGATCATTTTTTTAGTACTACTAACAAAAATACATATATCTAGGCATTATTAGCCATTTTGCATGTGTTGTTTAGAAGTTATGTTTGAATACATTTTTATTGCTTTTTTCGCATTATCTCAGGATTCTAAGAACATTATAGTCATATTGAGTAAAAAACTACTTTTTGCATTTGCAAGATTTAAAAAAGCATATGTTTCGAGTAAAACTCCCAAAGATGCATTATTTCAGGCATTATTAGCCATTTTCCATGTGTGGTGTAGGAGTTATGTTTAAATAACTGTCATATTGAGTGTTACAGTATACAGTCATATTGAGTAATACCTCATTTTTGTATTTGCAAACCATAGAAAAACAACTGTATCTAGTAAAACTCACATATATTCAATATCACAGGCATTTTTAGACACTTTGCACGTTTGGATTAGGAATTATGTTGGAATACATTTTTATTGCTTTATTCGCATTATCTCAGGATTCTAAGTACATTACTGTCAAATTGAGTAAAACATTGCAATCGGTACCAAATGTTTTTTTTTCAGGACAACTCTCAAAGATGCATTTCTTCAGGCATTATTAGACATATTGCATGTGTATTTTTGGAGTTATGTTTCATAAACTGACATTTTGAGTTTGACCAATATGAGGCCAGTAAAACCTGATTTTTGTATTTTTGAACCTTTCCAAAATACCTGATTCAGGTCAAACTCACATAAATTCAATATTACAGGCTTTTTTAGACACATTTCATGTTTGGTTTTGGAGTTATGATTATAAACCTTTCATATTTAGGTTGACAGTCACACTGTTATATTGAATAAAAAAACTAACTTGTGTCTTTAGAAACCTTACAAAAGATCATTTTTCTAGTACTACTAACAAAAATACATATCTCTAGGCATTATTAGCCATTTTGCATGTGTTGTTTAGAAGTTATGTTTGAATACATTTTTATTGCTTTTTTCGCATTATCTCAGGATTCTAAGAACATTATAGTCATATTGAGTAAAAAACTACTTTTTGCATTTGCAAGATTTAAAAAAGCATATGTTTCGAGTAAAACTCCCAAAGATGCATTATTTCAGGCATTATTAGCCATTTTCCATGTGTGGTGTAGGAGTTATGTTTAAATAACTGTCATATTGAGTGTTACAGTATACAGTCATATTGAGTAATACCTCATTTTTGTATTTGCAAACCATAGAAAAACAACTCTATCTAGTAAAACTCGCATGTATTCAATATCACAGGCATTTTTAGACACTTTGCACGTTTGGATTAGGAATTATGTTGGAATACATTTTTATTGCTTTATTCGCATTATCTCAGGATTCTAAGTACATTACTGTCAAATTGAGTAAAACATTACTTTTTGTTTTTGCAAACGGTACCAAATGTTTTTTTTTCAGGACAACTCTCAAAGATGCATTTCTTCAGGCATTATTAGACATATTGCATGTGTATTTTTGGAGTTATGTTTCATAAACTGACATTTTGAGTTTGACCAATATGAGGCCGGTAAAACCTGATTTTTGTATTTTTGAACCTTTCCAAAATACCTGATTCAGGTCAAACTCACATAAATTCAATATTACAGGCTTTTTTAGACACATTTCATGTTTGGTTTTGGAGTTATGATTATAAACCTTTCATATTTAGGTTGACAGTCACACTGTTATATTGAATAAAAAAACTAACTTGTGTCTTTAGAAACCTTACAAAAGATCATTTTTGTAGTACTACTAACAAAAATACATATCTCTAGGCATTATTAGCCATTTTGCATGTGTTGTTTAGAAGTTATGTTTGAATACATTTTTATTGCTTTTTTCGCATTATCTCAGGATTCTAAGAACATTATAGTCATATTGAGTAAAAAACTACTTTTTGCATTTGCAAGATTTCAAAAATCATATGTTTCGAGTAAAACTCCCAAAGATGCATTATTTCAGGCATTATTAGCCATTTTCCATGTGTGGTGTAGGAGTTATGTTTAAATAACTGTCATATTGAGTGTTACAGTATACAGTCATATTGAGTAATACCTAATTTTTGTATTTGCAAACCATAGAAAAACAACTGTATCTAGTAAAACTCACATGTATTCAATATCACAGGCATTTTTAGACACTTTGCACGTTTGGATTAGGAATTATGTTGGAATACATTTTTATTGCTTTATTCGCATTATCTCAGGATTCTAAGTACATTACTGTCAAATTGAGTAAAACATTACTTTTTGTTTTTGCAATCGGTACCAAATGTTTTTTTTTCAGGAAAACTCTCAAAGATGCATTTCTTCAGGCATTATTAGACATATTGCATGTGTATTTTTGGAGTTATGTTTCATAAACTGACATTTTGAGTTTGACCAATATGAGGCCAGTAAAACCGGATTTTTGTATTTTTGAACCTTTCCAAAATACCTGATTCAGGTCAAACTCACATAAATTCAATATTACAGGCTTTTTTAGACACATTTCATGTTTGGTTTTGGAGTTATGATTATAAACCTTTCATATTTAGGTTGACAGTCACAATGTTATATTGAATAAAAAAACTAACTTGTGTCTTTAGAAACCTTACAAAAGATCATTTTTCTAGTACTACTAACAAAAATACATATCTCTAGGCATTATTAGCCATTTTGCATGTGTTGTTTAGAAGTTATGTTTGAATACATTTTTATTGCTTTTTTCGCATTATCTCAGGATTCTAAGAACATTATAGTCATATTGAGTAAAAAACTACTTTATGCATTTGCAAGATTTAAAAAAGCATGTTTCGAGTAAAACTCCCAAAGATGCATTATTTCAGGAATTATTAGCCATTTTCCATGTGTGGTGTAGGAGTTATGTTTAAATAACTGTCATATTGAGTGTTACAGTATACAGTCATATTGAGTAATACCTCATTTTTGTATTTGCAAACCATAGAAAAACAACTGTATCTAGTAAAACTCACATGTATTCAATATCACAGGCATTTTTAGACACTTTGCACGTTTGGATTAGGAATTATGTTGGAATACATTTTTATTGCTTTATTCGCATTATCTCAGGATTCTAAGTACATTACTGTCAAATTGAGTAAAACATTACTTTTTGTTTTTGCAATCGGTACCAAATGTTTTTTTTTTCAGGACAACTCTCAAAGATGCATTTCTTCAGGCATTATTAGACATATTGCATGTGTATTTTTGGAGTTATGTTTCATAAACTGACATTTTGAGTTTGACCAATATGAGGCCAGTAAAACCTGATTTTTGTATTTTTGAACCTTTCCAAAATACCTGATTCAGGTCAAACTCACATAAATTCAATATTACAGGCTTTTTTAGACACATTTCATGTTTGGTTTTGGAGTTATGATTATAAATCTTTCATATTTAGGTTGACAGTCACACTTTTATATTGAATAAAAAAACTAACTTGTGTCTTTAGAAACCTTACAAAAGATCATTTTTCTAGTACTACTAACAAAAATACATATCTCTAGGCATTATTAGCCATTTTGCATGTGTTGTTTAGAAGTTATGTTTGAATACATTTTTATTGCTTTTTTCGCATTATCTCAGGATTCTAAGAACATTATAGTCTTATTGAGTAAAAAACTACTTTTTGCATTTGCAAGATTTAAAAAAGCATATGTTTCGAGTAAAACTCCCAAAGATGCATTATTTCAGGCATTATTAGCCATTTTCCATGTGTGGTGTAGGAGTTATGTTTAAATAACTGTCATATTGAGTGTTACAGTATACAGTCATATTGAGTAATACCTCATTTTTGTATTTGCAAACCATAGAAAAACAACTATATCTAGTAAAACTCGCATGTATTCAATATCACAGGCATTTTTAGACACTTTGCACGTTTGGATTAGGAATTATGTTGGAATACATTTTTTATTGCTTTATTCGCATTATCTCAGGATTCTAAGTACATTACTGTCAAATTGAGTAAAACATTACTTTTTGTTTTTGCAAACGGTACCAAATGTTTTTTTTTTCAGGACAACTCTCAAAGATGCATTTCTTCAGGCATTATTAGACATATTGCATGTGTATTTTTGGAGTTATGTTTCATAAACTGACATTTTGAGTTTGACCAATATGAGGCCGGTAAAACCTGATTTTTGTATTTTTGAACCTTTCCAAAATACCTGATTCAGGTCAAACTCACATAAATTCAATATTACAGGCTTTTTTAGACACATTTCATGTTTGGTTTTGGAGTTATGATTATAAACCTTTCATATTTAGGTTGACAGTCACACTGTTATATTGAATAAAAAAACTAACTTGTGTCTTTAGAAACCTTACAAAAGATCATTTTTCTAGTACTACTAACAAAAATACATATCTCTAGGCATTATTAGCCATTTTGCATGTGTTGTTTAGAAGTTATGTTTGAATACATTTTTATTGCTTTTTTCGCATTATCTCAGGATTCTAAGAACATTATAGTCATATTGAGTAAAAAACTAATTTTTGCATTTGCAAGATTTAAAAAAGCATATGTTTCGAGTAAAACTCCCAAAGATGCATTATTTCAGGCATTATTAGCCATTTTCCATGTGTGGTGTAGGAGTTATGTTTAAATAACTGTCATATTGAGTGTTACAGTATACAGTCATATTGAGTAATACCTCATTTTTGTATTTGCAAACCATAGAAAAACAACTGTATCTAGTAAAACTCACATGTATTCCATACCTCACTCATTTTTAGACACTTTGCACGTTTGGATTAGGAATTATGTTGGAATACATTTTTATTGCTTTATTCGCATTATCTCAGGATTCTAAGTACATTACTGTCAAATTGAGTAAAACATTACTTTTTGTTTTTGCAAACGGTACCAAATGTTTTTTTTTCAGGACAACTCTCAAAGATGCATTTCTTCAGGCATTATTAGACATATTGCATGTGTATTTTTGGAGTTATGTTTCATAAACTGACATTTTGAGTTTGACCAATATGAGGCCGGTAAAACCTGATTTTTGTATTTTTGAACCTTTCCAAAATACCTGATTTAGGTCAAACTCACATAAATTCAGTATTATAGGCTTTTTTAGACACATTTCATGTTTGGTTTTGGAGTTATGATTATAAACCTTTCATATTTAGGTTGACAGTCACACTGTTATATTGAATAAAAAAACTAACTTGTGTCTTTAGAAACCTTACAAAAGATCATTTTTCTAGTACTACTAACAAAAATACATATCTCTAGGCATTATTAGCCATTTTGCATGTGTTGTTTAGAAGTTATGTTTGAATACATTTTTATTGCTTTTTTCGCATTATCTCAGGATTCTAAGAACATTATAGTCATATTGAGTAAAAAACTACTTTTTGCATTTGCAAGATTTAAAAAAGCATGTTTCGAGTAAAACTCCCAAAGATGCATTATTTCAGGCATTATTAGCCATTTTCCATGTGTGGTGTAGGAGTTATGTTTAAATAACTGTCATATTGAGTGTTACAGTATACAGTCATATTGAGTAATACCTCATTTTTGTATTTGCAAACCATAGAAAAACAACTCTATCTAGTAAAACTCACATGTATTCAATATCACAGGCATTTTTAGACACTTTGCACGTTTGGATTAGGAATTATGTTGGAATACATTTTTATTGCTTTATTCGCATTATCTCAGGATTCTAAGTACATTACTGTCAAATTGAGTAAAACATTACTTTTTGTTTTTGCAATCGGTACCAAATGTTTTTTTTTCAGGACAACTCTCAAAGATGCATTTCTTCAGGCATTATTAGACATATTGCATGTGTATTTTTGGAGTTATGTTTCATAAACTGACATTTTGAGTTTGACCAATATGAGGCCAGTAGAACCTGATTTTTGTATTTTTGAACCTTTCCAAAATACCTGATTCAGGTCAAACTCACATAAATTCAATATTACAGGCTTTTTTAGACACATTTCATGTTTGGTTTTGGAGTTATGATTATAAATCTTTCATATTTAGGTTGACAGTCACACTGTTATATTGAATAAAAAAACTAACTTGTGTCTTTAGAAACCTTACAAAAGATCATTTTTCTAGTACTACTAACAAAAATACATATCTCTAGGCATTATTAGCCATTTTGCATGTGTTGTTTAGAAGTTATGTTTGAATACATTTTTATTGCTTTTTTCGCATTATCTCAGGATTCTAAGAACATTATAGTCTAATTGAGTAAAAAACTACTTTTTGCATTTGCAAGATTTAAAAAAGCATATGTTTCGAGTAAAACTCCCAAAGATGCATTATTTCAGGCATTATTAGCCATTTTCCATGTGTGGTGTAGGAGTTATGTTTAAATAACTGTCATATTGAGTGTTACAGTATACAGTCATATTGAGTAATACCTCATTTTTGTATTTGCAAACCATAGAAAAACAACTCCATCTAGTAAAACTCACATGTATTCAATATCACAGGCATTTTTAGACACTTTGCACGTTTGGATTAGGAATTATGTTGGAATACATTTTTATTGCTTTATTCGCATTATCTCAGGATTCTAAGTACATTACTGTCAAATTGAGTAAAACATTACTTTTTGTTTTTGCAAACGGTACCAAATGTTTTTTTTTCAGGAAAACTCTCAAAGATGCATTTCTTCAGGCATTATTAGACATATTGCATGTGTATTTTTGGAGTTATGTTTCATAAACTGACATTTTGAGTTTGACCAATATGAGGCCAGTAAAACCTGATTTTTGTATTTTTGAACCTTTCCAAAATACCTGATTCCGGTCAAACTCACATAAATTCAATACTACAGGCTTTTTTAGACAAAGTTCATGTTTGGTTTTGGAGTTATGATTATAAACCTTTCATATTTAGGTTGACAGTCACACTTTTATATTGAATAAAAAAAACTAACTTGTGTCTTTAGAAACCTTACAAAAGATCATTTTTCTAGTACTACTAACAAAAATACATATCTCTAGGCATTATTAGCCATTTTGCATGTGTTGTTTAGAAGTTATGTTTGAATACATTTTTATTGCTTTTTTCGCATTATCTCAGGATTCTAAGAACATTATAGTCATATTGAGTAAAAAACTACTTTTTGCATTTGCAAGATTTAAAAAAGCATATGTTTCGAGTAAAACTCCCAAAGATGCATTATTTCAGGCATTATTAGCCATTTTCCATGTGTGGTGTAGGAGTTATGTTTAAATAACTGTCATATTGAGTGTTACAGTATACAGTCATATTGAGTAATACCTCATTTTTGTATTTGCAAACCATAGAAAAACAACTGTATCTAGTAAAACTCACATGTATTCAATATCACAGGCATTTTTAGACACTTTGCACGTTTGGATTAGGAATTATGTTGGAATACATTTTTATTGCTTTATTCGCATTATCTCAGGATTCTAAGTACATTACTGTCAAATTGAGTAAAACATTACTTTTTGTTTTTGCAATCGGTACCAAATGTTTTTTTTTCAGGACAACTCTCAAAGATGCATTTCTTCAGGCATTATTAGACATATTGCATGTGTATTTTTGGAGTTATGTTTCATAAACTGACATTTTGAGTTTGACCAATATGAGGCCAGTAAAACCTGATTTTTGTATTTTTGAACCTTTCCAAAATACCTGATTCAGGTCAAACTCACATAAATTCAATATTACAGGCTTTTTTAGACACATTTCATGTTTGGTTTTGGAGTTATGATTATAAACCTTTCATATTTAGGTTGACAGTCACACTGTTATATTGAATAAAAAAACTAACTTGTGTCTTTAGAAACCTTACAAAAGATCATTTTTCTAGTACTACTAACAAAAATACATATCTCTAGGCATTATTAGCCATTTTGCATGTGTTGTTTAGAAGTTATGTTTGAATACATTTTTATTGCTTTTTTCGCATTATCTCAGGATTCTAAGAACATTATAGTCATATTGAGTAAAAAACTACTTTTTGCATTTGCAAGATTTAAAAAAGCATATGTTTCGAGTAAAACTCCCAAAGATGCATTATTTCAGGCATTATTAGCCATTTTCCATGTGTGGTGTAGGAGTTATGTTTAAATAACTGTCATATTGAGTGTTACAGTATACAGTCATATTGAGTAATACCTCATTTTTGTATTTGCAAACCATAGAAAAACAACTCTATCTAGTAAAACTCACATGTATTCAATATCACAGGCATTTTTAGACACTTTGCACGTTTGGATTAGGAATTATGTTGGAATACATTTGTATTGCTTTATTCGCATTATCTCAGGATTCTAAGTACATTACTGTCAAATTGAGTAAAACATTACTTTTTGTTTTTGCAAACGGTACCAAATGTTTTTTTTTTCAGGACAACTCTCAAAGATGCATTTCTTCAGGCATTATTAGACATATTGCATGTGTATTTTTGAAGTTATGTTTCATAAACTGACATTTTGAGTTTGACCAATATGAGGCCGGTAAAACCTGATTTTTGTATTTTTGAACCTTTCCAAAATACCTGATTCAGGTCAAACTCACATAAATTCAATATTATAGGCTTTTTTAGACACATTTCATGTTTGGTTTTGGAGTTATGATTATAAACCTTTCATATTTAGGTTGACAGTCACACTGTTATATTGAATACAAAAACTAACTTGTGTCTTTAGAAACCTTACAAAAGATATTTTTTCTAGTACTACTAACAAAAATACATATCTCTAGGCATTATTAGCCATTTTGCATGTGTTGTTTAGAAGTTATGTTTGAATACATTTTTATTGCTTTTTTCGCATTATCTCAGGATTCTAAGAACATTATAGTCATATTGAGTAAAAAACTACTTTTTGCATTTGCAAGATTTAAAAAAGCATGTTTCGAGTAAAACTCCCAAAGATGCATTATTTCAGGCATTATTAGCCATTTTCCATGTGTGGTGTAGGAGTTATGTTTAAATAACTGTCATATTGAGTGTTACAGTATACAGTCATATTGAGTAATACCTCATTTTTGTATTTGCAAACCATAGAAAAACAACTCTATCTAGTAAAACTCACATGTATTCAATATCACAGGCATTTTTAGACACTTTGCACGTTTGGATTAGGAATTATGTTGGAATACATTTTTATTGCTTTATTCGCATTATCTCAGGATTCTAAGTACATTACTGTCAAATTGAGTAAAACATTACTTTTTGTTTTTGCAATCGGTACCAAATGTTTTTTTTTCAGGACAACTCTCAAAGATGCATTTCTTCAGGCATTATTAGACATATTGCATGTGTATTTTTGGAGTTATGTTTCATAAACTGACATTTTGAGTTTGACCAATATGAGGCCAGTAGAACCTGATTTTTGTATTTTTGAACCTTTCCAAAATACCTGATTCAGGTCAAACTCACATAAATTCAATATTACAGGCTTTTTTAGACACATTTCATGTTTGGTTTTGGAGTTATGATTATAAATCTTTCATATTTAGGTTGACAGTCACACTGTTATATTGAATAAAAAAACTAACTTGTGTCTTTAGAAACCTTACAAAAGATCATTTTTCTAGTACTACTAACAAAAATACATATCTCTAGGCATTATTAGCCATTTTGCATGTGTTGTTTAGAAGTTATGTTTGAATACATTTTTATTGCTTTTTTCGCATTATCTCAGGATTCTAAGAACATTATAGTCTTATTGAGTAAAAAACTACTTTTTGCATTTGCAAGATTTAAAAAAGCATATGTTTCGAGTAAAACTCCCAAAGATGCATTATTTCAGGCATTATTAGCCATTTTCCATGTGTGGTGTAGGAGTTATGTTTAAATAACTGTCATATTGAGTGTTACAGTATACAGTCATATTGAGTAATACCTCATTTTTGTATTTGCAATCCATAGAAAAACAACTCTATCTAGTGAAACTCACATGTATTCAATATCACAGGCATTTTTAGACACTTTGCACGTTTGGATTAGGAATTATGTTGGAATACATTTTTATTGCTTTATTCGCATTATCTCAGGATTCTAAGTACATTACTGTCAAATTGAGTAAAACATTACTTTTTGTTTTTGCAAACGGTACCAAATGTTTTTTCTTCAGGACAACTCTCAAAGATGCATTTCTTCAGGCATTATTAGACATATTGCATGTGTATTTTTGGAGTTATGTTTCATAAACTGACATTTTGAGTTTGACCAATATGAGGCCGGTAAAACCTGATTTTTGTATTTTTGAACCTTTCCAAAATACCTGATTCAGGTCAAACTCACATAAATTCAATATTACAGGCTTTTTTAGACACATTTCATGTTTGGTTTTGGAGTTATGATTATAAACCTTTCATATTTAGGTTGACAGTCACACTGTTATATTGAATAAAAAAACTAACTTGTGTCTTTAGAAACCTTACAAAAGATCATTTTTCTAGTACTACTAACAAAAATACATATCTCTAGGCATTATTAGCCATTTTGCATGTGTTGTTTAGAAGTTATGTTTGAATACATTTTTATTGCTTTTTTCGCATTATCTCAGGATTCTAAGAACATTATAGTCATATTGAGTAAAAAACTACTTTTTGCATTTGCAAGATTTAAAAAAGCATATGTTTCGAGTGAAACTCCCAAAGATGCATTATTTCAGGCATTATTAGCCATTTTCCATGTGTGGTGTAGGAGTTATGTTTAAATAACTGTCATATTGAGTGTTACAGTATACAGTCATATTGAGTAATACCTCATTTTTGTATTTGCAAACCATAGAAAAACAACTGTATCTAGTAAAACTCACATGTATTCCATACCTCACTCATTTTTAGACACTTTGCACGTTTGGATTAGGAATTATGTTGGAATACATTTTTATTGCTTTATTCGCATTATCTCAGGATTCTAAGTACATTACTGTCAAATTGAGTAAAACATTACTTTTTGTTTTTGCAAACGGTACCAAATGTTTTTTTTTCAGGACAACTCTCAAAGATGCATTTCTTCAGGCATTATTAGACATATTGCATGTGTATTTTTGGAGTTATGTTTCATAAACTGACATTTTGAGTTTGACCAATATGAGGCCAGTAAAACCTGATTTTTGTATTTTTGAACCTTTCCAAAATACCTGATTCCGGTCAAACTCACATAAATTCAATACTACAGGCTTTTTTAGACAAAGTTCATGTTTGGTTTTGGAGTTATGATTATAAACCTTTCATATTTAGGTTGACAGTCACACTTTTATATTGAATAAAAAAACTAACTTGTGTCTTTAGAAACCTTACAAAAGATCATTTTTCTAGTACTACTAACAAAAATACATATCTCTAGGCATTATTAGCCATTTTGCATGTGTTGTTTAGAAGTTATGTTTGAATACATTTTTATTGCTTTTTTCGCATTATCTCAGGATTCTAAGAACATTATAGTCATATTGAGTAAAAAACTACTTTTTGCATTTGCAAGATTTAAAAAAGCATATGTTTCGAGTAAAACTCCCAAAGATGCATTATTTCAGGCATTATTAGCCATTTTCCATGTGTGGTGTAGGAGTTATGTTTAAATAACTGTCATATTGAGTGTTACAGTATACAGTCATATTGAGTAATACCTCATTTTTGTATTTGCAAACCATAGAAAAACAACTGTATCTAGTAAAACTCACATATATTCAATATCACAGGCATTTTTAGACACTTTGCACGTTTGGATTAGGAATTATGTTGGAATACATTTTTATTGCTTTATTCGCATTATCTCAGGATTCTAAGTACATTACTGTCAAATTGAGTAAAACATTACTTTTTGTTTTTGCAATCGGTACCAAATGTTTTTTTTTCAGGACAACTCTCAAAGATGCATTTCTTCAGGCATTATTAGACATATTGCATGTGTATTTTTGGAGTTATGTTTCATAAACTGACATTTTGAGTTTGACCAATATGAGGCCAGTAAAACCTGATTTTTGTATTTTTGAACCTTTCCAAAATACCTGATTCAGGTCAAACTCACATAAATTCAATATTACAGGCTTTTTTAGACACATTTCATGTTTGGTTTTGGAGTTATGATTATAAACCTTTCATATTTAGGTTGACAGTCACACTGTTATATTGAATAAAAAAACTAACTTGTGTCTTTAGAAACCTTACAAAAGATCATTTTTCTAGTACTACTAACAAAAATACATATCTCTAGGCATTATTAGCCATTTTGCATGTGTTGTTTAGAAGTTATGTTTGAATACATTTTTATTGCTTTTTTCGCATTATCTCAGGATTCTAAGAACATTATAGTCATATTGAGTAAAAAACTACTTTTTGCATTTGCAAGATTTAAAAAAGCATATGTTTCGAGTAAAACTCCCAAAGATGCATTATTTCAGGCATTATTAGCCATTTTCCATGTGTGGTGTAGGAGTTATGTTTAAATAACTGTCATATTGAGTGTTACAGTATACAGTCATATTGAGTAATACCTCATTTTTGTATTTGCAAACCATAGAAAAACAACTATATCTAGTAAAACTCGCATGTATTCAATATCACAGGCATTTTTAGACACTTTGCACGTTTGGATTAGGAATTATGTTGGAATACATTTTTTATTGCTTTATTCGCATTATCTCAGGATTCTAAGTACATTACTGTCAAATTGAGTAAAACATTACTTTTTGTTTTTGCAAACGGTACCAAATGTTTTTTTTTCAGGACAACTCTCAAAGATGCATTTCTTCAGGCATTATTAGACATATTGCATGTGTATTTTTGGAGTTATGTTTCATAAACTGACATTTTGAGTTTGACCAATATGAGGCCGGTAAAACCTGATTTTTGTATTTTTGAACCTTTCCAAAATACCTGATTCAGGTCAAACTCACATAAATTCAATATTACAGGCTTTTTTAGACACATTTCATGTTTGGTTTTGGAGTTATGATTATAAACCTTTCATATTTAGGTTGACAGTCACACTGTTATATTGAATAAAAAAACTAACTTGTGTCTTTAGAAACCTTACAAAAGATCATTTTTCTAGTACTACTAACAAAAATACATATCTCTAGGCATTATTAGCCATTTTGCATGTGTTGTTTAGAAGTTATGTTTGAATACATTTTTATTGCTTTTTTCGCATTATCTCAGGATTCTAAGAACATTATAGTCATATTGAGTAAAAAACTACTTTTTGCATTTGCAAGATTTAAAAAAGCATATGTTTCGAGTAAAAGTCCCAAAGATGCATTATTTCAGGCATTATTAGCCATTTTCCATGTGTGGTGTAGGAGTTATGTTTAAATAACTGTCATATTGAGTGTTACAGTATACAGTCATATTGAGTAATACCTCATTTTTGTATTTGCAAACCATAGAAAAACAACTGTATCTAGTAAAACTCACATGTATTCAATATCACAGGCATTTTTAGACACTTTGCACGTTTGGATTAGGAATTATGTTGGAATACATTTTTATTGCTTTATTCGCATTATCTCAGGATTCTAAGTACATTACTGTCAAATTGAGTAAAACATTACTTTTTGTTTTTGCAATCGGAACCAAATGTTTTTTTTTCAGGACAACTCTCAAAGATGCATTTCTTCAGGCATTATTAGACATATTGCATGTGTATTTTTGGAGTTATGTTTCATAAACTGACATTTTGAGTTTGACCAATATGAGGCCAGTAAAACCTGATTTTTGTATTTTTGAACCTTTCCAAAATACCTGATTCAGGTCAAACTCACATAAATTCAATATTACAGGCTTTTTTAGACACATTTCATGTTTGGTTTTGGAGTTATGATTATAAATCTTTCATATTTAGGTTGACAGTCACACTGTTATATTGAATAAAAAAACTAACTTGTGTCTTTAGAAACCTTACAAAAGATCATTTTTCTAGTACTACTAACAAAAATACATATCTCTAGGCATTATTAGCCATTTTGCATGTGTTGTTTAGAAGTTATGTTTGAATACATTTTTATTGCTTTTTTCGCATTATCTCAGGATTCTAAGAACATTATAGTCATATTGAGTAAAAAACTACTTTTTGCATTTGCAAGATTTAAAAAAGCATATGTTTCGAGTAAAACTCCCAAAGATGCATTATTTCAGGCATTATTAGCCATTTTCCATGTGTGGTGTAGGAGTTATGTTTAAATAACTGTCATATTGAGTGTTACAGTATACAGTCATATTGAGTAATACCTCATTTTTGTATTTGCAAACCATAGAAAAACAACTCTATCTAGTAAAACTCACATGTATTCAACATCACAGGCATTTTTAGACACTTTGCACGTTTGGATTAGGAATTATGTTGGAATACATTTTTATTGCTTTATTCGCATTATCTCAGGATTCTAAGTACATTACTGTCAAATTGAGTAAAACATTACTTTTTGTTTTTGCAAACGGTACCAAATGTTTTTTTTCAGGACAACTCTCAAAGATGCATTTCTTCAGGCATTATTAGACATATTGCATGTGTATTTTTGGAGTTATGTTTCATAAACTGACATTTTGAGTTTGACCAATATGAGGCCGGTAAAACCTGATTTTTGTATTTTTGAACCTTTCCAAAATACCTGATTCAGGTCAAACTCACATAAATTCAATATTACAGGCTTTTTTAGACACATTTCATGTTTGGTTTTGGAGTTATGATTATAAACCTTTCATATTTAGGTTGACAGTCACACTGTTATATTGAATAAAAAAACTAACTTGTGTCTTTAGAAACCTTACAAAAGATCATTTTTCTAGTACTACTAACAAAAATACATATCTCTAGGCATTATTAGCCATTTTGCATGTGTTGTTTAGAAGTTATGTTTGAATACATTTTTATTGCTTTTTTCGCATTATCTCAGGATTCTAAGAACATTATAGTCATATTGAGTAAAACACTACTTTTTGCATTTGCAAGATTTAAAAAAGCATATGTTTCGAGTAAAACTCCCAAAGATGCATTATTTCAGGCAATATTAGCCATTTTCCATGTGTGGTGTAGGAGTTATGTTTAAATAACTGTCATATTGAGTGTTACAGTATACAGTCATATTGAGTAATACCTCATGTTTGTATTTGCAAACCATAGAAAACAACTGTATCTAGTAAAACTCACATGTGTTCCATACCTCACTCATTTTTAGACACTTTGCACGTTTGGATTAGGAATTATGTTAGAATACAATTGTATTGCTTTATTCGCATTATCTCAGGATTCTAAGTACATTACTGTCAAATTGAGTAAAACATTACTTTTTGTTTTTGCAAACGGTACCAAATGTTTTTTTTTCAGGAAAACTCTCAAAGATGCATTTCTTCAGGCATTATTAGACATATTGCATGTGTATTTTTGGAGTTAAACTGACATTTTGAGTTTGACCAATATGAGGCCAGTAAAACCTGATTTTTGTATTTTTGAACCTTTCCAAAAAACCTGATTCAGGTCAAACTCACATAAATTCAATATTACAGGCTTTTTTAGACAAAGTTCATGTTTGGTTTTGGAGTTATGATTATAAACCTTTCATATTTAGGTTGACAGTCACTCTGTTATATTGAATAAAAAAACTAACTTTTGTCTTTAGAAACCTTACAAAAGATCATTTTTCTAGTACTACTAACAAAAATACATATCTCTAGGCATTATTAGCCATTTTGCATGTGTTGTTTAGAAGTTATGTTTGAATACATTTTTATTGCTTTTTTCGCATTATCTCAGGATTCTAAGAACATTATAGTCATATTGAGTAAAAAACTACTTTTTGCATTTGCAAGATTTAAAAAAGCATATGTTTCCAGTAAAACTCCCAAAGATGCATTATTTCAGGCATTATTAGCCATTTTCCATGTGTGGTGTAGGAGTTATGTTTAAATAACTGTCATATTTAGTGTTACAGTATACAGTCATATTGAGTAATACCTCATTTTTGTATTTGCAAACCATAGAAAAACAACTTTATCTAGTAAAACTCACATGTATTCAATATCACAGGCATTTTTAGACTCTTTGCACGTTTGGATTAGGAATTATGTTGGAATACATTTTTATTGCTTTATTCGCATTATCTCAGGATTCTAAGTACATTACTGTCAAATTGAGTAAAACATTACTTTTTGTTTTTGCAAACGGTACCAAATGTTTTTTTTTCAGGACAACTCTCAAAGATGCATTTCTTCAGGCATTATTAGACATATTGCATGTGTATTTTTGGAGTTATGTTTCATAAACTGACATTTTGAGGTTGACCAATATCAATCAATCAATCAATGTTTACTTATATAGCCCTAAATCACTGAGGCCAGTAAAACCTGATTTTTGTATTTTTGAACCTTTCCAAAATACCTGATTCAGGTCAAACTCACATAAATTCAATATTACAGGCTTTTTTAGACAAAGTTCATGTTTGGTTTTGGAGTTATGATTATAAACCTTTCATATTTAGGTTGACAGTCACTCTGTTATATTGAATAAAAAAAATAACTTGTGTCTTTAGAAACCTTACAAAAGATCATTTTTCTAGTACTACTAACACAAATACATATCTCTAGGCATTATTAGCCATTTTGCATGTGTTGTTTAGAAGTTATGTTTGAATACATTTTTATTGCTTTTTTCGCATTATCTCAGGATTCTAAGAACATTATAGTCATATTGAGTAAAAAACTACTTTTTGCATTTGCAAGATTTAAAAAAGCATATGTTTCGTGTAAAACTCCCAAAGATGCATTATTTCAGGCATTATTAGCCATTTTCCATGTGTGGTGTAGGAGTTATGTTTAAATAACTGTCATATTGAGTGTTACAGTATACAGTCATATTGAGTAATACCTCATTTTTGTATTTGCAAACCATAGAAAAACAACTGTATCTAGTAAAACTCACATGTATTCAATATCACAGGCATTTTTAGACACTTTGCACGTTTGGATTAGGAATTATGTTGGAATACATTTTTATTGCTTTATTCGCATTATCTCAGGATTCTAAGTACATTACTGTCAAATTGAGTAAAACATTACTTTTTGTTTTTGCAAACGGTACCAAATGTTTTTTTTTCAGGAAAACTCTCAAAGATGCATTTCTTCAGGCATTATTAGACAAATTGCATGTGTATTTTTGGAGTTATGTTTCATAAACTGACATTTTGAGTTTGACCAATATGAGGCCAGTAAAACCTGATTTTTGTATTTTTGAACCTTTCCAAAATACCTGATTCAGGTCAAACTCACATAAATTCAATATTACAGGCTTTTTTAGACAAAGTTCATGTTTGGTTTTGGAGTTATGATTATAAACCTTTCATATTTAGGTTGACAGTCACACTGTTATATTGAATACAAAAACTAACTTGTGTCTTTAGAAACCTTACAAAAGATCAATTTTCTAGTACTACTAACAAAAATACATATCTATAGGCATTACTAGCCATTTTGCATGTGTTGTTTAGAAGTTATGTTTGCATACAGTTTTATTGTTTTTTTCGCATTATCTCAGGATTCTAAGAACATTATAGTCATATTGAGTAAAAAACTACTTTTTGCATTTGCAAGATTTAAAAAAGCATATGTTTCGAGTAAAACTCCCAAAGATGCATTATTTCAGGCATTATTAGCCATTTTCCATGTGTGGTGTAGGAGTTATGTTTAAATAACTGTCATATTGAGTGTTACAGTATACAGTCATATTGAGTAATACCTCATTTTTGTATTTGCAAACCATAGAAAAACAACTGTATCTAGTAAAACTCACATGTATTCCATACCTCACTCATTTTTAGACACTTTGCACGTTTGGATTAGGAATTATGTTAGAATACACTTTTATTGCTTTATTCGCATTATCTCAGGATTCTAAGTACATTACTGTCAAATTGAGTAAAACATTACTTTTTGTTTTTGCAAACGGTACCAAATGTTTTTTTTTCAGGACAACTCTCAAAGATGCATTTCTTCAGGCATTATTAGACATATTGCATGTGTATTTTTGGAGTTATGTTTCATAAACTGACATTTTGAGTTTTACCAATATGAGGCCAGTAAAACCTGATTTTTGTATTTTTGAACCTTTCCAAAATACCTGATTCAGGTCAAACTCACATAAATTCAATATTACAGGCTTTTTTAGACAAATTTCATGTTTGGTTTTGGAGTTATGATTATAAACCTTTCATATTTAGGTTGACAGTCACACTGTTATATTGAATAAAAAAACTAACTTGTGTCTTTAGAAACCTTACAAAAGATCATTTTTCTAGTACTACTAACAAAAATACATATCTCTAGGCATTATTAGCCATTTTGCATGTGTTGTTTAGAAGTTATGTTTGAATACATTTTTATTGCTTTTTTCGCATTATCTCAGGATTCTAAAAACATTATAGTCATATTGAGTGAAAAACTACTTTTTGCATTTGCAAGATTTAAAAAAGCATATGTTTCGTGAAAAACTCCCAAAGATGCATTATTTCAGGCATTATTAGCCATTTTCCATGTGTGGTGTAGGAGTTATGTTTAAATAACTGTCATATTGAGTGTTACAGTATACAGTCATATTGAGTAATACCTCATTTTTGTATTTGCAAACCATAGAAAAACAACTGTATCTAGTAAAACTCACATGTATTCAATATCACAGGCATTTTTAGACACTTTGCACGTTTGGATTTGGAATTATGTTGGAATACATTTTTATTGCTTTATTCGCATTATCTCAGGATTCTAAGTACATTACTGTCAAATTGAGTAAAACATTACTTTTTGTTTTTGCAAACGGTACCAAATGTTTTTTTTTCAGGAAAACTCTCAAAGATGCATTTCTTCAGGCATTATTAGACATATTGCATGTGTATTTTTGGAGTTATGTTTCATAAACTGACATTTTGAGTTTGACCAATATGAGGCCAGTAAAACCTGATTTTTGTATTTTTGAACCTTTCCAAAATACCTGATTCAGGTCAAACTCACATAAATTCAATATTACAGGCTTTTTTAGACAAAGTTCATGTTTGGTTTTGGAGTTATGATTATAAACCTTTCATATTTAGGTTGACAGTCACACTTTTATATTGAATAAAAAAACTAACTTGTGTCTTTAGAAACCTTACAAAAGATCATTTTTCTAGTACTACTAACAAAAATACATATCTCTAGGCATTATTAGCCATTTTGCATGTGTTGTTTAGAAGTTATGTTTGAATACATTTTTATTGCTTTTTTCGCATTATCTCAGGATTCTAAGAACATTATAGTCATATTGAGTAAAAAACTACTTTTTGCATTTGCAAGATTTAAAAAAGCATATGTTTCGAGTAAAACTCCCAAAGATGCATTATTTCAGGCATTATTAGCCATTTTCCATGTGTGGTGTAGGAGTTATGTTTAAATAACTGTCATATTGAGTGTTACAGTATACAGTCATATTGAGTAATACCTCATTTTTGTATTTGCAAACCATAGAAAAACAACTGTATCTAGTAAAACTCACATGTATTCAATATCACAGGCATTTTTAGACACTTTGCACGTTTGGATTAGGAATTATGTTGGAATACATTTTTATTGCTTTATTCGCATTATCTCAGGATTCTAAGTACATTACTGTCAAATTGAGTAAAACATTACTTTTTGTTTTTGCAATCGGTACCAAATGTTTTTTTTTCAGGACAACTCTCAAAGATGCATTTTTCAGGCATTATTAGACATATTGCATGTGTATTTTTGGAGTTATGTTTCATAAACTGACATTTTGAGTTTGACCAATATGAGGCCAGTAAAACCTGATTTTTGTATTTTTGAACCTTTCCAAAATACCTGATTCAGGTCAAACTCACATAAATTCAATATTACAGGCTTTTTTAGACACATTTCATGTTTGGTTTTGGAGTTATGATTATAAACCTTTCATATTTAGGTTGACAGTCACACTGTTATATTGAATAAAAAAACTAACTTGTGTCTTTAGAAACCTTACAAAAGATCATTTTTCTAGTACTACTAACAAAAATACATATCTCTAGGCATTATTAGCCATTTTGCATGTGTTGTTTAGAAGTTATGTTTGAATACATTTTTATTGCTTTTTTCGCATTATCTCAGGATTCTAAGAACATTATAGTCATATTGAGTAAAAAACTACTTTTTGCATTTGCAAGATTTAAAAAAGCATATGTTTCGAGTAAAACTCCCAAAGATGCATTATTTCAGGCATTATTAGCCATTTTCCATGTGTGGTGTAGGAGTTATGTTTAAATAACTGTCATATTGAGTGTTACAGTATACAGTCATATTGAGTAATACCTCATTTTTGTATTTGCAAACCATAGAAAAACAACTCTATCTAGTAAAACTCGCATGTATTCAATATCACAGGCATTTTTAGACACTTTGCACGTTTGGATTAGGAATTATGTTGGAATACATTTTTTATTGCTTTATTCGCATTATCTCAGGATTCTAAGTACATTACTGTCAAATTGAGTAAAACATTACTTTTTGTTTTTGCAAACGGTACCAAATGTTTTTTTTTCAGGACAACTCTCAAAGATGCATTTCTTCAGGCATTATTAGACATATTGCATGTGTATTTTTGGAGTTATGTTTCATAAACTGACATTTTGAGTTTGACCAATATGAGGCCGGTAAAACCTGATTTTTGTATTTTTGAACCTTTCCAAAATACCTGATTCAGGTCAAACTCACATAAATTCAATATTACAGGCTTTTTTAGACACATTTCATGTTTGGTTTTGGAGTTATGATTATAAACCTTTCATATTTAGGTTGACAGTCACACTGTTATATTGAATAAAAAAACTAACTTGTGTCTTTAGAAACCTTACAAAAGATCATTTTTCTAGTACTACTAACAAAAATACATATCTCTAGGCATTATTAGCCATTTTGCATGTGTTGTTTAGAAGTTATGTTTGAATACATTTTTATTGCTTTTTTCGCATTATCTCAGGATTCTAAGAACATTATAGTCATATTGAGTAAAAAACTACTTTTTGCATTTGCAAGATTTAAAAAAGCATATGTTTCGAGTAAAAGTCCCAAAGATGCATTATTTCAGGCATTATTAGCCATTTTCCATGTGTGGTGTAGGAGTTATGTTTAAATAACTGTCATATTGAGTGTTACAGTATACAGTCATATTGAGTAATACCTCATTTTTGTATTTGCAAACCATAGAAAAACAACTGTATCTAGTAAAACTCACATGTATTCAATATCACAGGCATTTTTAGACACATTGCACGTTTGGATTAGGAATTATGTTGGAATACATTTTTATTGCTTTATTCGCATTATCTCAGGATTCTAAGTACATTACTGTCAAATTGAGTAAAACATTACTTTTTGTTTTTGCAATCGGAACCAAATGTTTTTTTTTCAGGACAACTCTCAAAGATGCATTTCTTCAGGCATTATTAGACATATTGCATGTGTATTTTTGGAGTTATGTTTCATAAACTGACATTTTGAGTTTGACCAATATGAGGCCAGTAAAACCTGATTTTTGTATTTTTGAACCTTTCCAAAATACCTGATTCAGGTCAAACTCACATAAATTCAATATTACAGGCTTTTTTAGACACATTTCATGTTTGGTTTTGGAGTTATGATTATAAATCTTTCATATTTAGGTTGACAGTCACACTGTTATATTGAATAAAAAAACTAACTTGTGTCTTTAGAAACCTTACAAAAGATCATTTTTCTAGTACTACTAACAAAAATACATATCTCTAGGCATTATTAGCCATTTTGCATGTGTTGTTTAGAAGTTATGTTTGAATACATTTTTATTGCTTTTTTCGCATTATCTCAGGATTCTAAGAACATTATAGTCATATTGAGTAAAAAACTACTTTTTGCATTTGCAAGATTTAAAAAAGCATATGTTTCGAGTAAAACTCCCAAAGATGCATTATTTCAGGCATTATTAGCCATTTTCCATGTGTGGTGTAGGAGTTATGTTTAAATAACTGTCATATTGAGTGTTACAGTATACAGTCATATTGAGTAATACCTCATTTTTGTATTTGCAAACCATAGAAAAACAACTCTATCTAGTAAAACTCACATGTATTCAACATCACAGGCATTTTTAGACACTTTGCACGTTTGGATTAGGAATTATGTTGGAATACATTTTTATTGCTTTATTCGCATTATCTCAGGATTCTAAGTACATTACTGTCAAATTGAGTAAAACATTACTTTTTGTTTTTGCAAACGGTACCAAATGTTTTTTTTCAGGACAACTCTCAAAGATGCATTTCTTCAGGCATTATTAGACATATTGCATGTGTATTTTTGGAGTTATGTTTCATAAACTGACATTTTGAGTTTGACCAATATGAGGCCGGTAAAACCTGATTTTTGTATTTTTGAACCTTTCCAAAATACCTGATTCAGGTCAAACTCACATAAATTCAATATTACAGGCTTTTTTAGACACATTTCATGTTTGGTTTTGGAGTTATGATTATAAACCTTTCATATTTAGGTTGACAGTCACACTGTTATATTGAATAAAAAAACTAACTTGTGTCTTTAGAAACCTTACAAAAGATCATTTTTCTAGTACTACTAACAAAAATACATATCTCTAGGCATTATTAGCCATTTTGCATGTGTTGTTTAGAAGTTATGTTTGAATACATTTTTATTGCTTTTTTCGCATTATCTCAGGATTCTAAGAACATTATAGTCATATTGAGTAAAACACTACTTTTTGCATTTGCAAGATTTAAAAAAGCATATGTTTCGAGTAAAACTCCCAAAGATGCATTATTTCAGGCAATATTAGCCATTTTCCATGTGTGGTGTAGGAGTTATGTTTAAATAACTGTCATATTGAGTGTTACAGTATACAGTCATATTGAGTAATACCTCATGTTTGTATTTGCAAACCATAGAAAACAACTGTATCTAGTAAAACTCACATGTATTCCATACCTCACTCATTTTTAGACACTTTGCACGTTTGGATTAGGAATTATGTTAGAATACAATTGTATTGCTTTATTCGCATTATCTCAGGATTCTAAGTACATTACTGTCAAATTGAGTAAAACATTACTTTTTGTTTTTGCAAACGGTACCAAATGTTTTTTTTTCAGGAAAACTCTCAAAGATGCATTTCTTCAGGCATTATTAGACATATTGCATGTGTATTTTTGGAGTTAAACTGACATTTTGAGTTTGACCAATGTGAGGCCAGTAAAACCTGATTTTTGTATTTTTGAACCTTTCCAAAATACCTGATTCAGGTCAAACTCACATAAATTCAATATTACAGGCTTTTTTAGACAAAGTTCATGTTTGGTTTTGGAGTTATGATTATAAACCTTTCATATTTAGGTTGACAGTCACTCTGTTATATTGAATAAAAAAACTAACTTTTGTCTTTAGAAACCTTACAAAAGATCATTTTTTCTAGTACTACTAACAAAAATACATATCTCTAGGCATTATTAGCCATTTTGCATGTGTTGTTTAGAAGTTATGTTTGAATACATTTTTATTGCTTTTTTCGCATTATCTCAGGATTCTAAGAACATTATAGTCATATTGAGTAAAAAACTACTTTTTGCATTTGCAAGATTTAAAAAAGCATATGTTTCCAGTAAAACTCCCAAAGATGCATTATTTCAGGCATTATTAGCCATTTTCCATGTGTGGTGTAGGAGTTATGTTTAAATAACTGTCATATTTAGTGTTACAGTATACAGTCATATTGAGTAATACCTCATTTTTGTATTTGCAAACCATAGAAAAACAACTTTATCTAGTAAAACTCACATGTATTCAATATCACAGGCATTTTTAGACTCTTTGCACGTTTGGATTAGGAATTATGTTGGAATACATTTTTATTGCTTTATTCGCATTATCTCAGGATTCTAAGTACATTACTGTCAAATTGAGTAAAACATTACTTTTTGTTTTTGCAAACGGTACCAAATGTTTTTTTTTCAGGACAACTCTCAAAGATGCATTTCTTCAGGCATTATTAGACATATTGCATGTGTATTTTTGGAGTTATGTTTCATAAACTGACATTTTGAGGTTGACCAATATCAATCAATCAATCAATGTTTACTTATATAGCCCTAAATCACTGAGGCCAGTAAAACCTGATTTTTGTATTTTTGAACCTTTCCAAAATACCTGATTCAGGTCAAACTCACATAAATTCAATATTACAGGCTTTTTTAGACAAAGTTCATGTTTGGTTTTGGAGTTATGATTATAAACCTTTCATATTTAGGTTGACAGTCACTCTGTTATATTGAATAAAAAAAATAACTTGTGTCTTTAGAAACCTTACAAAAGATCATTTTTCTAGTACTACTAACACAAATACATATCTCTAGGCATTATTAGCCATTTTGCATGTGTTGTTTAGAAGTTATGTTTGAATACATTTTTATTGCTTTTTTCGCATTATCTCAGGATTCTAAGAACATTATAGTCATATTGAGTAAAAAACTACTTTTTGCATTTGCAAGATTTAAAAAAGCATATGTTTCGTGTAAAACTCCCAAAGATGCATTATTTCAGGCATTATTAGCCATTTTCCATGTGTGGTGTAGGAGTTATGTTTAAATAACTGTCATATTGAGTGTTACAGTATACAGTCATATTGAGTAATACCTCATTTTTGTATTTGCAAACCATAGAAAAACAACTGTATCTAGTAAAACTCACATGTATTCAATATCACAGGCATTTTTAGACACTTTGCACGTTTGGATTAGGAATTATGTTGGAATACATTTTTATTGCTTTATTCGCATTATCTCAGGATTCTAAGTACATTACTGTCAAATTGAGTAAAACATTACTTTTTGTTTTTGCAAACGGTACCAAATGTTTTTTTTTCAGGAAAACTCTCAAAGATGCATTTCTTCAGGCATTATTAGACAAATTGCATGTGTATTTTTGGAGTTATGTTTCATAAACTGACATTTTGAGTTTGACCAATATGAGGCCAGTAAAACCTGATTTTTGTATTTTTGAACCTTTCCAAAATACCTGATTCAGGTCAAACTCACATAAATTCAATATTACAGGCTTTTTTAGACAAAGTTCATGTTTGGTTTTGGAGTTATGATTATAAACCTTTCATATTTAGGTTGACAGTCACACTGTTATATTGAATACAAAAACTAACTTGTGTCTTTAGAAACCTTACAAAAGATCAATTTTCTAGTACTACTAACAAAAATACATATCTATAGGCATTACTAGCCATTTTGCATGTGTTGTTTAGAAGTTATGTTTGCATACAGTTTTATTGTTTTTTTCGCATTATCTCAGGATTCTAAGAACATTATAGTCATATTGAGTAAAAAACTACTTTTTGCATTTGCAAGATTTAAAAAAGCATATGTTTCGAGTAAAACTCCCAAAGATGCATTATTTCAGGCATTATTAGCCATTTTCCATGTGTGGTGTAGGAGTTATGTTTAAATAACTGTCATATTGAGTGTTACAGTATACAGTCATATTGAGTAATACCTCATTTTTGTATTTGCAAACCATAGAAAAACAACTGTATCTAGTAAAACTCACATGTATTCCATACCTCACTCATTTTTAGACACTTTGCACGTTTGGATTAGGAATTATGTTAGAATACACTTTTATTGCTTTATTCGCATTATCTCAGGATTCTAAGTACATTACTGTCAAATTGAGTAAAACATTACTTTTTGTTTTTGCAAACGGTACCAAATGTTTTTTTTTCAGGACAACTCTCAAAGATGCATTTCTTCAGGCATTATTAGACATATTGCATGTGTATTTTTGGAGTTATGTTTCATAAACTGACATTTTGAGTTTTACCAATATGAGGCCAGTAAAACCTGATTTTTGTATTTTTGAACCTTTCCAAAATACCTGATTCAGGTCAAACTCACATAAATTCAATATTACAGGCTTTTTTAGACAAATTTCATGTTTGGTTTTGGAGTTATGATTATAAACCTTTCATATTTAGGTTGACAGTCACACTGTTATATTGAATAAAAAAACTAACTTGTGTCTTTAGAAACCTTACAAAAGATCATTTTTCTAGTACTACTAACAAAAATACATATCTCTAGGCATTATTAGCCATTTTGCATGTGTTGTTTAGAAGTTATGTTTGAATACATTTTTATTGCTTTTTTCGCATTATCTCAGGATTCTAAAAACATTATAGTCATATTGAGTGAAAAACTACTTTTTGCATTTGCAAGATTTAAAAAAGCATATGTTTCGTGTAAAACTCCCAAAGATGCATTATTTCAGGCATTATTAGCCATTTTCCATGTGTGGTGTAGGAGTTATGTTTAAATAACTGTCATATTGAGTGTTACAGTATACAGTCATATTGAGTAATACCTCATTTTTGTATTTGCAAACCATAGAAAAACAACTGTATCTAGTAAAACTCACATGTACTCAATATCACAGGCATTTTTAGACACTTTGCACGTTTGGATTAGGAATTATGTTGGAATACATTTTTATTGCTTTATTCGCATTATCTCAGGATTCTAAGTACATTACTGTCAAAATGAGTAAAACATTACTTTTTGTTTTTGCAAACGGTACCAAATGTTTTTTTTTTTCAGGAAAACTCTCAAAGATGCATTTCTTCAGGCATTATTAGACATATTGCATGTGTATTTTTGGAGTTATGTCTCATAAACTGACATTTTGAGTTTGACCAATATGAGGCCAGTAAAACCTGATTTTTGTATTTTTGAACCTTTCCAAAATACCTGATTCAGGTCAAACTCACATAAATTCAATATTACAGGCTTTTTTAGACAAATTTCATGTTTGGTTTTGGAGTTATGATTATAAACCTTTCATATTTAGGTTGACAGTCACACTGTTATATTGAATAAAAAAACTAACTTGTGTCTTTAGAAACCTTACAAAAGATCATTTTTCTAGTACTACTAACAAAAATACATATCTCTAGGCATTATTAGCCATTTTGCATGTGTTGTTTAGAAGTTATGTTTGAATACATTTTTATTGCTTTTTTCGCATTATCTCAGGATTCTAAGAACATTATAGTCATATTGAGTAAAAAACTACTTTTTGCATTTGCAAGATTTAAAAAAGCATATGTTTCGTGAAAAACTCCCAAAGATGCATTATTTCAGGCATTATTAGCCATTTTCCATGTGTGGTGTAGGAGTTATGTTTAAATAACAGTCATATTGAGTGTTACAGTATACAGTCATATTGAGTAATACCTCATTTTTGTATTTGCAAACCATAGAAAAACAACTGTATCTAGTAAAACTCACATGTATTCAATATCACAGGCATTTTTAGACACTTTGCACGTTTGGATTAGGAATTATGTTGGAATACATTTTTATTGCTTTATTCGCATTATCTCAGGATTCTAAGTACATTACTGTCAAATTGAGTAAAACATTACTTTTTGTTTTTGCAAACGGTACCAAATGTTTTTTTTTCAGGAAAACTCTCAAAGATGCATTTCTTCAGGCATTATTAGACATATTGCATGTGTATTTTTGGAGTTATGTTTCATAAACTGACATTTTGAGTTTGACCAATATGAGGCCAGTAAAACCTGTTTTTGTATTTTTGAACCTTTCCAAAATACCTGATTCAGGTCAAACTCACATAAATTCAATATTACAGGCTTTTTTAGACAAATTTCATGTTTGGTTTTGGAGTTATGATTATAAACCTTTCATATTTAGGTTGACAGTCACACTGTTATATTGAATAAAAAAACTAACTTGTGTCTTTAGAAACCTTACAAAAGATCATTTTTCTAGTACTACTAACAAAAATACATATCTCTAGGCATTATTAGCCATTTTGCATGTGTTGTTTAGAAGTTATGTTTGAATACATTTTTATTGCTTTTTTCGCATTATCTCAGGATTCTAAGAACATTATAGTCATATTGAGTAAAAAACTACTTTTTGCATTTGCAAGATTTAAAAAAGCATATGTTTCGTGAAAAACTCCCAAAGATGCATTATTTCAGGCATTATTAGCCATTTTCCATGTGTGGTGTAGGAGTTATGTTTAAATAACAGTCATATTGAGTGTTACAGTATACAGTCATATTGAGTAATACCTCATTTTTGTATTTGCAAACCATAGAAAAACAACTGTATCTAGTAAAACTCACATGTATTCAATATCACAGGCATTTTTAGACACTTTGCACGTTTGGATTAGGAATTATGTTGGAATACATTTTTATTGCTTTATTCGCATTATCTCAGGATTCTAAGTACATTACTGTCAAATTGAGTAAAACATTACTTTTTGTTTTTGCAAACGGTACCAAATGTTTTTTTTTCAGGACAACTCTCAAAGATGCATTTCTTCAGGCATTATTAGACATATTGCATGTGTATTTTTGGAGTTATGTTTCTTAAACTGACATTTTGAGTTTGACCAATATGAGGCCAGTAAAACCTGATTTTTGTATTTTTGAACCTTTCCAAAATACCTGATTCAGGTCAAACTCACATAAATTCAATATTACAGGCTTTTTTAGACAAAGTTCATGTTTGGTTTTGGAGTTATGATTATAAACCTTTCATATTTAGGTTGACAGTCACACTGTTATATTGAATAAAAAAACTAACTTGTGTCTTTAGAAACCTTACAAAAGATCAATTTTCTAGTACTACTAACAAAAATACATATCTCTAGGCATTATTAGCCATTTTGCATGTGTTGTTTAGAAGTTATGTTTGAATTCATTTTTATTGCTTTTTTCGCATTATCTCAGGATTCTAAGAACATTATAGTCATATTGAGTAAAAAACTACTTTTTGCATTTGCAAGATTTAAAAAAGCATATGTTTCGTGAAAAACTCCCAAAGATGCATTATTTCAGGCATTATTAGCCATTTTCCATGTGTGGTGTAGGAGTTATGTTTAAATAACTGTCATATTGAGTGTTACAGTATACAGTCATATTGAGTAATACCTCATTTTTGTATTTGCAAACCATAGAAAAACAACTGTATCTAGTAAAACTCACATGTATTCAATATCACAGGCATTTTTAGACACTTTGCACGTTTGGATTAGGAATTATGTTGGAATACATTTTTATTGCTTTATTAGCATTATCTCAGGATTCTAAGTACATTACTGTCAAATTGAGTAAAACATTACTTTTTGTTTTTGCAAACGGTACCAAATGTTTTTTTTTCAGGACAACTCTCAAAGATGCATTTCTTTAGGCATTATTAGACATATTGCATGTGTATTTTTGGAGTTATGTTTCATAAACTGACATTTTGAGTTTGACCAATATGAGGCGAGTAAAACCTGATTTTTGTATTTTTGAACCTTTCCAAAATACCTGATTCAGGTCAAACTCACATAAATTCAATATTACAGGCTTTTTTAGACAAAGTTCATGTTTGGTTTTGGAGTTATGAATATAAACCTTTCATATTTAGGTTGACAGTCACTCGGTTATATTGAATAAAAAAACTAACTTTTGTCTTTAGAAACCTTACAAAAGATCATTTTTCTAGTACTACTAACAAAAATACATATCTCTAGGCATTATTAGCCATTTTGCATGTGTTGTTTAGAAGTTATGTTTGAATACATTTTTATTGCTTTTTTCGCATTATCTCAGGATTCTAAGAACATTATAGTCATATTGAGTAAAAAACTACTTTTTGCATTTGCAAGATTTAAAAAAGCATATGTTTCGTGTAAAACTCCCAAAGATGCATTATTTCAGGCATTATTAGCCATTTTCCATGTGTGGTGTAGGAGTTATGTTTAAATAACTGTCATATTGAGTGTTACAGTATACAGTCATATTGAGTAATACCTCATTTTTGTATTTGCAAACCATAGAAAAACAACTGTATCTAGTAAAACTCACATGTATTCAAAATCACAGGCATTTTTAGAAACTTTGCACGTTTGGATTAGGAATTATGTTGGAATACATTTTTATTGCTTTATTCGCATTATCTCAGGATTCTAAGTACATTACTGTCAAATTGAGTAAAACATTACTTTTTGTTTTTGCAAACGGTACCAAATGTTTTTTTTTCAGGAAAACTCTCAAAGATGCATTTCTTCAGGCATTATTAGACATATTGCATGTGTATTTTTGGAGTTATGTTTCATAAACTGACATTTTGAGTTTGACCAATATGAGGCCAGTAAAACCTGATTTTTGTATTTTTGAACCTTTCCAAAATACCTGATTCAGGTCAAACTCACATAAATTCAATATTAAAGGCTTTTTTAGACAAAGTTCATGTTTGGTTTTGGAGTTATGATTATAAACCTTTCATATTTAGGTTGACAGTCACACTGTTATATTGAATAAAAAAACTAACTTGTGTCTTTAGAAACCTTACAAAAGATCATTTTTCTAGTACTACTAACAAAAATACATATCTCTAGGCATTATTAGCCATTTTGCATGTGTTGTTTAGAAGTTATGTTTGAATACATTTTTATTGCTTTTTTCGCATTATCTCAGGATTCTAAGAACATTATAGTCATATTGAGTAAAAAACTACTTTTTGCATTTGCAAGATTTAAAAAAGCATATGTTTCGTGTAAAACTCCCAAAGATGCATTATTTCAGGCATTATTAGCCATTTTCCATGTGTGGTGTAGGAGTTATGTTTAAATAACTGTCATATTGAGTGTTACAGTATACAGTCATATTGAGTAATACCTCATTTTTGTATTTGCAAACCATAGAAAAACAACTGTATCTAGTAAAACTCACATGTACTCAATATCACAGGCATTTTTAGACACTTTGCACGTTTGGGTTAGGAATTATGTTGGAATACATTTTTATTGCTTTATTCGCATTATCTCAGGATTCTAAGTACATTACTGTCAAATTGAGTAAAACATTACTTTTTGTTTTTGCAAACGGTACCAAATGTTTTTTTTTTTCAGGAAAACTCTCAAAGATGCATTTCTTCAGGCATTATTAGACATATTGCATGTGTATTTTTCGAGTTATGTTTCATAAACTGACATTTTGAGTTTGACCAATATGAGGCCAGTAAAACCTGATTTTTGTATTTTCGAACCTTTCCAAAATACCTGATTCAGGTCAAACTCACATAAATTCAATATTACAGGCTTTTTTAGACAAATTTCATGTTTGGTTTTGGAGTTATGATTATAAACCTTTCATATTTAGGTTGACAGTCACACTGTTATATTGAATAAAAAAACTAACTTGTGTCTTTAGAAACCTTACAAAAGATCATTTTTCTAGTACTACTAACAAAAATACATATCTCTAGGCATTATTAGCCATTTTGCATGTGTTGTTTAGAAGTTATGTTTGAATACATTTTTATTGCTTTTTTCGCATTATCTCAGGATTCTAAGAACATTATAGTCATATTGAGTAAAAAACTACTTTTTGCATTTGCAAGATTTAAAAAAGCATATGTTTCGTGTAAAACTCCCAAAGATGCATTATTTCAGGCATTATTAGCCATTTTCCATGTGTGGTGTAGGAGTTATGTTTAAATAACTGTCATATTGAGTGTTACAGTATACAGTCATATTGAGTAATACCTCATTTTTGTATTTGCAAACCATAGAAAAACAACTGTATCTAGTAAAACTCACATGTATTCAATATCACAGGCATTTTTAGACACTTTGCACGTTTGGATTAGGAATTATGTTTGAATACATTTTTATTGCTTTATTCGCATTATCTCAGGATTCTAAGTACATTACTGTCAAATTAAGTAAAATATTACTTTTTGTTTTTGCAAACGGTACCAAATGTTTTTTTTTTCAGGAAAACTCTCAAAGATGCATTTCTTCAGGCATTATTAGACATATTGCATGTGTATTTTTGGAGTTATGTTTCATAAACTGACATTTTGAGTTTGACCAATATGAGGCCAGTAAAACCTGATTTTTGTATTTTTGAACCTTTCCAAAATACCTGATTCAGGTCAAACTCACATAAATTCAATATTACAGGCTTTTTTAGACAAAGTTCATGTTTGGTTTTGGAGTTATGATTATAAACCTTTCATATTTAGGTTGACAGTCACTCTGTTATATTGAATAAAAAAACTAACTTTTGTCTTTAGAAACCTTACAAAAGATCATTTTTCTAGTACCACTAACAAAAATACATATCTCTAGGCATTATTAGCCATTTTGCATGTGTTGTTTAGAAGTTATGTTTGAATACATTTTTATTGCTTTTTTCGCATTATCTCAGGATTCTAAGAACATTATAGTCATATTGAGTAAAAAACTACTTTTTGCATTTGCAAGATTTAAAAAAGCATATGTTTCGTGTAAAACTCCCAAAGATGCATTATTTCAGGCATTATTAGCCATTTTCCATGTGTGGTGTAGGAGTTATGTTTAAATAACTGTCATATTGAGTGTTACAGTATACAGTCATATTGAGTAATACCTCATTTTTGTATTTGCAAACCATAGAAAAACAACTGTATCTAGTAAAACTCACATGTATTCAATATCACAGGCATTTTTAGACACTTTGCACGTTTGGATTAGGAATTATGTTGGAATACATTTTTATTGCTTTATTCGCATTATCTCAGGATTCTAAGTACATTACTGTCAAATTGAGTAAAACATTACTTTTTGTTTTTGCAAACGGTACCAAATGTTTTTTTTCAGGACAACTCTCAAAGATGCATTTCTTCAGGCATTATTAGACATATTGCATGTGTATTTTTGGAGTTATGTTTCATAAACTGACATTTTGAGTTTGACCAATATGAGGCCAGTAAAACCTGATTTTTGTATTTTTGAACCTTTCCAAAATACCTGATTCAGGTCAAACTCACATAAATTCAATATTAAAGGCTTTTTTAGACAAAGTTCATGTTTGGTTTTGGAGTTATGATTATAAACCTTTCATATTTAGGTTGACAGTCACACTGTTATATTGAATAAAAAAACTAACTTGTGTCTTTAGAAACCTTACAAAAGATCATTTTTCTAGTACTACTAACAAAAATACATATCTCTAGGCATTATTAGCCATTTTGCATGTGTTGTTTAGAAGTTATGTTTGAATACATTTTTATTGCTTTTTTCGCATTATCTCAGGATTCTAAGAACATTATAGTCATATTGAGTAAAAAACTACTTTTTGCATTTGCAAGATTTAAAAAAGCATATGTTTCCAGTAAAACTCCCAAAGATGCATTATTTCAGGCATTATTAGCCATTTTCCATGTGTGGTGTAGGAGTTATGTTTAAATAACTGTCATATTGAGTGTTACAGTATACAGTCATATTGAGTAATACCTCATTTTTGTATTTGCAAACCATAGAAAAACAACTTTATCTAGTAAAACTCACATGTATTCAATATCACAGGCATTTTTAGACTCTTTGCACGTTTGGATTAGGAATTATGTTGGAATACATTTTTATTGCTTTATTCGCATTATCTCAGGATTCTAAGTACATTACTGTCAAATTGAGTAAAACATTACTTTTTGTTTTTGCAAACGGTACCAAATGTTTTTTTTTCCAGGAAAACTCTCAAAGATGCATTTCTTCAGGCATTATTAGACATATTGCATGTGTATTTTTGGAGTTATGTTTCATAAACTGACATTTTGAGTTTGACCAATATGAGGCCAGTAAAACCTGATTTTTGTATTTTTGAACCTTTCCAAAATACCTGATTCAGGTCAAACTCACATAAATTCAATATTACAGGCTTTTTTAGACAAATTTCATGTTTGGTTTTGGAGTTATGATTATAAACCTTTCATATTTAGGTTGACAGTCACACTGTTATATTGAATAAAAAAACTAACTTGTGTCTTTAGAAACCTTACAAAAGATCATTTTTGTAGTACTACTAACAAAAATACATATCTCTAGGCATTATTAGCCATTTTGCATGTGTTGTTTAGAAGTTATGTTTGAATACATTTTTATTGCTTTTTTCGCATTATCTCAGGATTCTAAGAACATTATAGTATATTGAGTAAAAAACTACTTTTTGCATTTGCAAGATTTAAAAAAGCATATGTTTCCAGTAAAACTCCCAAAGATGCATTATTTCAGCCATTATTAGCCATTTTCCATGTGTGGTGTAGGAGTTATGTTTAAATAACTGTCATATTGAGTGTTACAGTATACAGTCATATTGAGTAATACCTCATTTTTGTATTTGCAAACCATAGAAAAACAACTTTATCTAGTAAAACTCACATGTATTCAATATCACAGGCATTTTTACACTCTTTGCACGTTTGGATTAGGAATTATGTTGGAATACATTTTTATTGCTTTATTCGCATTATCTCAGGATTCTAAGTACATTACTGTCAAATTGAGTAAAACATTACTTTTTGTTTTTGCAAACGGTACCAAATGTTTTTTTTTTCAGGAAAACTCTCAAAGATGCTTTTCTTCAGGCATTATTAGACATATTGCATGTGTATTTTTGGAGTTATGTTTCATAAACTGACATTTTGAGTTTGACCAATATGAGGCCAGTAAAACCTGATTTTTGTATTTTTGAACCTTTCCAAAATACCTGATTCAGGTCAAACTCACATAAATTCAATATTACAGGCTTTTTTAGACAAATTTCATGTTAGGTGTTGGAGTTATGATTATAAACCTTTCATATTTAGGTTGACAGTCACACTGTTATATTGAATAAAAAAACTAACTTGTGTCTTTAGAAACCTTACAAAAGATCATTTTTGTAGTACTACTAACAAAAATACATATCTCTAGGCATTATTAGCCATTTTGCATGTGTTGTTTAGAAGTTATGTTTGAATACATTTTTATTGCTTTTTTCGCATTATCTCAGGATTCTAAGAACATTATAGTCATATTGAGTAAAAAACTACTTTTTGCATTTGCAAGATTTAAAAAAGCATATGTTTCGTGTAAAACTCCCAAAGATGCATTATTTCAGGCATTATTAGCCATTTTCCATGTGTGGTGTAGGAGTTATGTTTAAATAACTGTCATATTGAGTGTTACAGTATACAGTCATATTGAGTAATACCTCATTTTTGTATTTGCAA
Organism: Nerophis ophidion; assembly: GCF_033978795.1. Classification (NCBI taxonomy): domain Eukaryota; kingdom Metazoa; phylum Chordata; class Actinopteri; order Syngnathiformes; family Syngnathidae; genus Nerophis; species Nerophis ophidion. The sequence continues at coordinate 20,110,502 of NC_084636.1, forward strand.
ACCATAGAAAAACAACTGTATCTAGTAAAACTCACATGTATTCAATATCACAGGCATTTTTAGACACTTTGCACGTTTGGATTAGGAATTATGTTGGAATACATTTTTATTGCTTTATTCGCATTATCTCAGGATTCTAAGTACATTACTGTAAAATTGAGTAAAACATTACTTTTTGTTTTTGCAAACGGTACCAAATGTTTTTTTTCAGGAAAACTCTCAAAGATGCATTTCTTCAGGCATTATTAGACATATTGCATGTGTATTTTTGGAGTTATGTTTCATAAACTGACATTTTGAGTTTGACCAATATGAGGCCAGTAAAACCTGATTTTTGTATTTTTGAACCTTTCCAAAATACCTGATTCAGGTCAAACTCGCATAAATTCAATATTACAGGCTTTTTTAGACAAATTTCATGTTTGGTTTTGGAGTTATGATTATAAACCTTTCATATTTAGGTTGACAGTCACACTGTTATATTGAATAAAAAAACTAACTTGTGTCTTTAGAAACCTTACAAAAGATCATTTTTGTAGTACTACTAACAAAAATACATATCTCTAGGCATTATTAGCCATTTTGCATGTGTTGTTTAGAAGTTATGTTTGAATACATTTTTATTGCTTTTTTCGCATTATCTCAGGATCTACGAACATTATAGTCATATTGAGTAAAAAACTACTTTTTGCATTTGCAAGATTTAAAAAAGCATATGTTTCCAGTAAAACTCCCAAAGATGCATTATTTCAGGCATTATTAGCCATTTTCCATGTGTGGTGTAGGAGTTATGTTTAAATAACTGTCATATTGAGTGTTACAGTATACAGTTATATTGAGTAATACCTCATTTTTGTATTTGCAAACCATAGAAAAACAACTTTATCTAGTAAAACTCACATGTATTCAATATCACAGGCATTTTTAGACTCTTTGCACGTTTGGATTAGGAATTATGTTGGAATACATTTTTATTGCTTTATTCGCATTATCTCAGGATTCTAAGTACATTACTGTCAAATTGAGTAAAACATTACTTTTTGTTTTTGCAAACGGTACCAAATGTTTTTTTTTTTCAGGAAAACTCTCAAAGATGCATTTCTTCAGGCATTATTAGACATATTGCATGTGTATTTTTGGAGTTATGTTTCATAAACTGACATTTTGAGTTTGACCAATATGAGGCCAGTAAAACCTGATTTTTGTATTTTTGAACCTTTCCAAAATACCTGATTCAGGTCAAACTCACATAAATTCAATATTACAGGCTTTTTTAGACAAATTTCATGTTTGGTTTTGGAGTTATGATTATAAACCTTTCATATTTAGGTTGACAGTCACACTGTTATATTGAATAAAAAAACTAACTTGTGTCTTTAGAAACCTTACAAAAGATCATTTTTGTAGTACTACTAACAAAAATACATATCTCTAGGCATTATTAGCCATTTTGCATGTGTTGTTTAGAAGTTATGTTTGAATACATTTTTATTGCTTTTTTCGCATTATCTCAGGATTCTAAGAACATTATAGTCATATTGAGTAAAAAACTACTTTTTGCATTTGCAAGATTTAAAAAAGCATATGTTTCCAGTAAAACTCCCAAAGATGCATTATTTCAGGCATTATTAGCCATTTTCCATGTGTGGTGTAGGAGTTATGTTTAAATAACTGTCATATTGAGTGTTACAGTATACAGTCATATTGAGTAATACCTCATTTTTGTATTTGCAAACCATAGAAAAACAACTGTATCTAGTAAAACTCACATGTATTCAATATCACAGGCATTTTTAGACACTTTGCACGTTTGGATTAGGAATTATGTTGGAATACATTTTTATTGCTTTATTCGCATTATCTCAGGATTCTAAGTACATTACTGTCAAATTGAGTAAAACATTACTTTTTGTTTTTGCAAACGGTACCAAATGTTTTTTTTCAGGAAAACTCTCAAAGATGCATTTCTTCAGGCATTATTAGACATATTGCATGTGTATTTTTGGAGTTATGTTTCATAAACTGACATTTTGAGTTTGACCAATATGAGGCCAGTAAAACCTGATTTTTGTATTTTTGAACCTTTCCAAAATACCTGATTCAGGTCAAACTCGCATAAATTCAATATTACAGGCTTTTTTAGACAAAGTTCATGTTTGGTTTTGGAGTTATGATTATAAACCTTTCATATTTAGGTTGACAGTCACACTGTTATATTGAATAAAAAAACTAACTTGTGTCTTTAGAAACCTTACAAAAGATCATTTTTGTAGTACTACTAACAAAAATACATATCTCTAGGCATTATTAGCCATTTTGCATGTGTTGTTTAGAAGTTATGTTTGAATACATTTTTATTGCTTTTTTCGCATTATCTCAGGATTCTAAGAACATTATAGTCATATTGAGTAAAAAACTACTTTTTGCATTTGCAAGATTTAAAAAAGCATATGTTTCCAGTAAAACTCCCAAAGATGCATTATTTCAGGCATTATTAGCCATTTTCCATGTGTGGTGTAGGAGTTATGTTTAAATAACTGTCATATCGAGTGTTACAGTATACAGTTATATTGAGTAATACCTCATTTTTGTATTTGCAAACCATAGAAAAACAACTTTATCTAGTAAAACTCACATGTATTCAATATCACAGGCATTTTTAGACTCTTTACACGTTTGGATTAGGAATTATGTTGGAATACATTTTTATTGCTTTATTCGCATTATCTCAGGATTCTAAGTACATTACTGTCAAATTGAGTAAAACATTACTTTTTGTTTTTGCAAACGGTACCAAATGTTTTTTTTTTTCAGGAAAACTCTCAAAGATGCATTTCTTCAGGCATTATTAGACATATTGCATGTGTATTTTTGGAGTTATGTTTCATAAACTGACATTTTGAGTTTGACCAATATGAGGCCAGTAAAACCTGATTTTTGTATTTTTGAACCTTTCCAAAATACCTGATTCAGGTCAAACTCACATAAATTCAATATTACAGGCTTTTTTAGACAAATTTCATGTTTGGTTTTGGAGTTATGATTATAAACCTTTCATATTTAGGTTGACAGTCACACTGTTATATTGAATAAAAAAACTAACTTGTGTCTTTAGAAACCTTACAAAAGATCATTTTTGTAGTACTACTAACAAAAATACATATCTCTAGGCATTATTAGCCATTTTGCATGTGTTGTTTAGAAGTTATGTTTGAATACATTTTTATTGCTTTTTTCGCATTATCTCAGGATTCTAAGAACATTATAGTCATATTGAGTAAAAAACTACTTTTTGCATTTGCAAGATTTAAAAAAGCATATGTTTCCAGTAAAACTCCCAAAGATGCATTATTTCAGGCATTATTAGCCATTTTCCATGTGTGGTGTAGGAGTTATGTTTAAATAACTGTCATATTGAGTGTTACAGTATACAGTCATATTGAGTAATACCTCATTTTTGTATTTGCAAACCATAGAAAAACAACTTTATCTAGTAAAACTCACATGTATTCAATATCACAGGCATTTTTAGACTCTTTGCACGTTTGGATTAGGAATTATGTTGGAATACATTTTTATTGCTTTATTCGCATTATCTCAGGATTCTAAGTACATTACTGTCAAATTGAGTAAAACATTACTTTTTGTTTTTGCAAACGGTACCAAATGTTTTTTTTTCAGGACAACTCTCAAAGATGCATTTCTTCAGGCATTATTAGACATATTGCATGTGTATTTTTGGAGTTATGTTTCATAAACTGACATTTTGAGTTTGACCAATATGAGGCCAGTAAAACCTGATTTTTGTATTTTTGAACCTTTCCAAAATACCTGATTCAGGTCAAACTCACATAAATTCAATATTACAGGCTTTTTTAGACAAAGTTCATGTTTCGTTTTGGAGTTATGATGATAAACCTTTCATATTTAGGTTGACAGTCACTCTGTTATATTGAATAAAAAAAATAACTTGTGTCTTTAGAAACCTTACAAAAGATCATTTTTCTAGTACTACTAACAAAAATACATATCTCTAGGCATTATTAGCCATTTTGCATGTGTTGTTTAGAAGTTATGTTTGAATACATTTTTATTGCTTTTTTCGCATTATCTCAGGATTCTAAGAACATTATAGTCATATTGAGTAAAAAACTACTTTCTGTTTTTGCAAGATTTAAAAAAGCATATGTTTCCAGTAGAACTCCCAAAGATGCATTATTTCAGGCATTATTAGCCATTTTCCATGTGTGGTGTAGGAGTTATGTTTAAATAACTGTCATATTGAGTGTTACAGTATACAGTCATATTGAGTAATACCTCATTTTTGTATTTGCAAACCATAGAAAAACAACTGTATCTAGTAAAACTCACATGTATTCAATATCACAGGCATTTTTAGACACTTTGCACGTTTGGATTAGGAATTATGTTGGAATACATTTTTATTGCTTTATTCGCATTATCTCAGGATTGTAAGTACATTACTGTCAAATTGAGTAAAACATTACTTTTTGTTTTTGCAAACGGTACCAAATGTTGTTTTTTTTCAGGAAAACTCTCAAAGATGCATTTCTTCAGGCATTATTAGACATATTGCATGTGTATTTTTGGAGTTATGTTTCATAAACTGACATTTTGAGTTTGACCAATATGAGGCCAGTAAAACCTGATTTTTGTATTTTTGAACCTTTCCAAAATACCTGATTCAGGTCAAACTCACATAAATTCAATATTACAGGCTTTTTTAGACAAATTTCATGTTTGGTTTTGGAGTTATGATTATAAACCTTTCATATTTAGGTTGACAGTCACACTGTTATATTGAATAAAAAAACTAACTTGTGTCTTTAGAAACCTTACAAAAGATCATTTTTCTAGTACTACTAACAAAAATACATATCTCTAGGCATTATTAGCCATTTTGCATGTGTTGTTTAGAAGTTATGTTTGAATACATTTTTATTGCTTTTTTCGCATTATCTCAGGATTCTAAGAACATTATAGTCATATTGAGTAAAAAACTACTTTTTGCATTTGCAAGATTTAAAAAAGCATATGTTTCGTGTAAAACTCCCAAAGATGCATTATTTCAGGCATTATTAGCCATTTTCCATGTGTGGTGTAGGAGTTATGTTTAAATAACTGTCATATTGAGTGTTACAGTATACAGTCATATTGAGTAATACCTCATTTTTGTATTTGCAAACCATAGAAAAACAACTGTATCTAGTAAAACTCACATGTATTCAATATCACAGGCATTTTTAGACACTTTGCACGTTTGGATTAGGAATTATGTTGGAATACATTTTTATTGCTTTATTCGCATTATCTCAGGATTCTAAGTACATTACTGTCAAATTGAGTAAAACATTACTTTTTGTTTTTGCAAACGGTACCAAATGTTTTTTTTTTCAGGAAAACTCTCAAAGATGCATTTCTTCTGGGATTATTAGACATATTGCATGTGTATTTTTGGAGTTATGTTTCATAAACTGACATTTTGAGTTTGACCAATATGAGGCCAGTAAAACCTGATTTTTGTATTTTTTAACCTTTCCAAAATACCTGATTCAGGTCAAACTCACATAAATTCAATATTACAGGCTTTTTTAGACAAAGTTCATGTTTGGTTTTGGAGTTATGATTATAAACCTTTCATATTTAGGTTGACAGTCACACTGTTATATTGAATAAAAAAACTAACTTCTGTCTTTAGAAACCTTACAAAAGATCATTTTTCTAGTACTACTAACAAAAATACATATCTCTGGGCATTATTAGCCATTTTGCATGTGTTGTTTAGAAGTTATGTTTGAATACATTTGTATTGCTTTTTTCGCATTATCTCAGGATTCTAAGAACATTATAGTCATATTGAGTAAAAAACTACTTTTTGCATTTGCAAGATTTAAAAAAGCATATGTTTCGTGTAAAACTCCCAAAGATGCAGTATTTCAGGCATTATTAGCCATTTTCCATGTGTGGTGTAGGAGTTATGTTTAAATAACTGTCATATTGAGTGTTACAGTATACAGTCATATTGAGTAATACCTCATTTTTGTATTTGCAAACCATAGAAAAACAACTGTATCTAGTAAAACTCACATGTATTCAATATCACAGGCATTTTTAGACACTTTGCACGTTTGGATTAGGAATTATGTTGGAATACATTTTTATTGCTTTATTCGCATTATCTCAGGATTCTAAGTACATTACTGTCAAATTGAGTAAAACATTACTTTTTGTTTTTGCAAACGGTACCAAATGTTTTTTTTTCAGGAAAACTCTCAAAGATGCATTTCTTCAGGCATTATTAGACATATTGCATGTGTATTTTTGGAGTTATGTTTCACAAACTGACATTTTGAGTTTGACCAATATGAGGCCAGTAAAACCTGATTTTTGTATTTTTGAACCTTTCCAAAATACCTGATTCAGGTCAAACTCACATAAATTCAATATTACAGGCTTTTTTAGACAAAGTTCATGTTTCGTTTTGGAGTTATGATTATAAACCTTTCATATTTAGGTTGACAGTCACTCTGTTATATTGAATAAAAAAACTAACTTGTGTCTTTAGAAACCTTACAAAAGATCATTTTTCTAGTACTACTAACAAAAATACATATCTCTAGGCATTATTAGCCATTTTGCATGTGTTGTTTAGAATTTATGTTTGAATACATTTTTATTGCTTTTTTCGCATTATCTCAGGATTCTAAGAACATTATAGTCATATTGAGTAAAAAACTACTTTCTGTTTTTGCAAGATTTAAAAAAGCATATGTTTCCAGTAGAACTCCCAAAGATGCATTATTTCAGGCATTATTAGCCATTTTCCATGTGTGGTGTAGGAGTTATGTTTAAATAACTGTCATATTGAGTGTTACAGTATACAGTCATATTGAGTAATACCTCATTTTTGTATTTGCAAACCATAGAAAAACAACTGTATCTAGTAAAACTCACATGTATTCAATATCACAGGCATTTTTAGACACTTTGCACGTTTGGATTAGGAATTATGTTGGAATACATTTTTATTGCTTTATTCGCATTATCTCAGGATTGTAAGTACATTACTGTCAAATTGAGTAAAACATTACTTTTTGTTTTTGCAAACGGTACCAAATGTTTTTTTTTTCAGGAAAACTCTCAAAGATGCATTTCTTCAGGCATTATTAGACATATTGCATGTGTATTTTTGGAGTTATGTTTCATAAACTGACATTTTGAGTTTGACCAATATGAGGCCAGTAAAACCTGATTTTTGTATTTTTGAACCTTTCCAAAATACCTGATTCAGGTCAAACTCACATAAATTCAATATTACAGGCTTTTTTAGACAAATTTCATGTTTGGTTTTGGAGTTATGATTATAAACCTTTCATATTTAGGTTGACAGTCACACTGTTATATTGAATAAAAAAACTAACTTGTGTCTTTAGAAACCTTACAAAAGATCATTTTTCTAGTACTACTAACAAAAATACATATCTCTAGGCATTATTAGCCATTTTGCATGTGTTGTTTAGAAGTTATGTTAGAATACATTTTTATTGCTTTTTTCGCATTATCTCAGGATTCCAAGAACATTATAGTCATATTGAGTAAAAAACTACTTTTTGCATTTGCAAGATTTAAAAAAGCATATGTTTCGTGAAAAACTCCCAAAGATGCATTATTTCAGGCATTATTAGCCATTTTCCATGTGTGGTGTAGGAGTTATGTTTAAATAACTGTCATATTGAGTGTTAGAGTATACAGTCATATTGAGTAATACCTCATGTTTGTATTTGCAAACCATAGAAAAACAACTGTATCTAGTAAAACTCACATGTATTCAATATCACAGCCATTTTTAGACACTTCGCACGTTTGGATTAGGAATTATGTTGGAATACATTTTTATTGCTTTATTCGCATTATCTCAGGATTCTAAGTACATTACTGTCAAATTGAGTAAAACATTACTTTTTGTTTTTTGCAAACGGTACCAAATGTTTTTTTTTCATGAAAACTCTCAAAGATGCATTTCTTCAGGCATTATTAGACATATTGCATGTGTATTTTTGGAGTTATGTTTCATAAACTGACATTTTGAGTTTGACCAATATGAGGCCAGTAAAACCTGATTTTTGTATTTTTGAACCTTTCCAAAATACCTGATTCAGGTCAAACTCACATAAATTCAATATTACAGGCTTTTTTAGACAAAGTTCATGTTTGGTTTTGGAGTTATGATTATAAACCTTTCATATTTAGGTTGACAGTCACACTGTTATATTGAATAAAAAAACTAAATTGTGTCTTTAGAAACCTTACAAAAGATCATTTTTCTAGTACTACTAACAAAAATACATATCTCTAGGCATTATTAGCCATTTTGCATGTGTTGTTTAGAAGTTATGTTTGAATACATTTTTATTGCTTTTTTCGCATTATCTCAGGATTCTAAGAACATTATAGTCATATTGAGTAAAAAAACTACTTTTTGCATTTGCAAGATTTAAAAAAGCATATGTTTCCAGTAAAACTCCCAAAGATGCATTATTTCAGGCATTATTAGCCATTTTCCATGTGTGGTGTAGGAGTTATGTTTAAATAACTGTCATATTGAGTGTTACAGTATACAGTCATATTGAGTAATACCTCATTTTTGTATTTGCAAACCATAGAAAAACAACTGTATCTAGTAAAACTCACATGTATTCAATATCACAGCATTTTTAGACACTTTGCACGTTTGGATTAGGAATTATGTTGGAATACATTTTTATTGCTTTATTCGCATTATCTCAGGATTCTAAGTACATTACTGTCAAATTGAGTAAAACATTACTTTTTGTTTTTGCAAACGGTACCAAATGTTTTTTTTTCAGGAAAACTCTCAAAGATGCATTTCTTCAGGCATTATTAGACATATTGCATGTGTATTTTTGGAGTTATGTTTCATAAACTGACATTTTGAGTTTGACCAATATGAGGCCAGTAAAACCTGATTTTTGTATTTTTGAACCTTTCCAAAATACCTGATTCAGGTCAAACTCACATAAATTCAATATTACAGGCTTTTTTAGACAAAGTTCATGTTTGGTTTTGGAGTTATGATTATAAACCTTTCATATTTAGGTTGACAGTCACACTGTTATATTGAATAAAAAAACTAAATTGTGTCTTTATAAACCTTACAAAAGATCATTTTTCTAGTACTACTAACAAAAATACATATCTCTAGGCATTATTAGCCATTTTGCATGTGTTGTTTAGAAGTTATGTTTGAATACATTTTTATTGCTTTTTTCGCATTATCTCAGGATTCTAAGAACATTATAGTCATATTGAGTAAAAAAACTACTTTTTGCATTTGCAAGATTTAAAAAAGCATATGTTTCCAGTAAAACTCCCAAAGATGCATTATTTCAGGCATTATTAGCCATTTTCCATGTGTGGTGTAGGAGTTATGTTTAAATAACTGTCATATTGAGTGTTACAGTATACAGTCATATTGAGTAATACCTCATTTTTGTATTTGCAAACCATAGAAAAACAACTGTATCTAGTAAAACTCACATGTATTCAATATCACAGGCATTTTTAGACACTTTGCACGTTTGGATTAGGAATTATGTTGGAATACATTTTTATTGCTTTATTCGCATTATCTCAGGATTCTAAGTACATTACTGTCAAATTGAGTAAAACATTACTTTTTGTTTTTGCAAACGGTACCAAATGTTTTTTTTTCAGGAAAACTCTCAAAGATGCATTTCTTCAGGCATTATTAGACATATTGCATGTGTATTTTTGGAGTTATGTTTCATAAACTGACATTTTGAGTTTGACCAATATGAGGCCAGTAAAACCTGATTTTTGTATTTTTGAACCTTTCCAAAATACCTGATTCAGGTCAAACTCACATAAATTCAATATTACAGGCTTTTTTAGACAAAGTTCATGTTTGGTTTTGGAGTTATGATTATAAACCTTTCATATTTAGGTTGACAGTCACACTGTTATATTGAATAAAAAAACTAACTTGTGTCTTTAGAAACCTTACAAAAGATCATTTTTCTAGTACTACTAACAAAAATACATATCTCTAGGCATTAGCCATTTTGCATGTGTTGTTTAGAAGTTATGTTTGAATACATTTTTATTGCTTTTTTTGCATTATCTCAGGATTCTAAGAACATTATAGTCATATTGAGTAAAAAACTACTTTTTGCATTTGCAAGATTTATAAAAGCATATGTTTCGAGTAAAACTCCGAAAGATGCATTATTTCAGGCATTATTAGCCATTTTACATGTGTGGTGTAGGAGTTATGTTTAAATAACTGTCATATTGAGTGTTACAGTATACAGTCATATTGAGTAATACCTCATTTTTGTATTTGCAAACAATAGAAAAACAACTCTATCTAGTAAAACTCACATGTATTCAATATCACAGGCATTTTTAGACACCTTGCACGTTTGGATTAGGAATTATGTTGGAATACATTTTTATTGCTTTATTCGCATTATCTCAGGATTCTAAGTACATTACTGTCAAATTGAGTAAAACATTACTTTTTGTTTTTGCAAACGGTAACATATGTTTTTTTTCAGGAAAACTCTCAAAGATGCATTTCTTCAGGCATTATTAGACATATTGCATGTGTATTTTTGGAGTTATGTTTCACAAACTGACATTTTGAGTTTGACCAATATGAGGCCAGTAAAACCTGATTTTTGTATTTTTGAACCTTTCCAAAATACCTGATTCAGGTCAAACTCACATAAATTCAATATTACAGGCTTTTTTAGACAAAGTTCATGTTTGGTTTTGGAGTTATGATTATAAACCTTTCATATTTAGGTTGACAGTCACTCTGTTATATTGAATAAAAAAACTAACTTGTGTCTTTAGAAACCTTACAAAAGATCATTTTTCTAGTACTACTAACAAAAATACATATCTCTAGGCATTATTAGCTATTTTGCATGTGTTGTTTAGAAGTTATGTTTGAATACATTTTTATTGCTTTTTTCGCATTATCTCAGGATTCTAAGAACATTATAGTCATATTGAGTAAAAAACTACTTTTTGCATTGCAAGATTTAAAAAAGCATATGTTTTGTGTAAAACTCCCAAAGATGCATTATTTCAGGCATTATTAGCCATTTTCCATGTGTGGTGTAGGAGTTATGTTTAAATAACTGTCATATTGAGTGTTACAGTATACAGTCATATTGAGTAATACCTCCTTTTTGTATTAGCAAACCATAGAAAAACAACTGTATCTAGTAAAACTCACATGTATTCAATATCACAGGCATTTTTAGACACTTTGCACGTTTGGATTAGGAATTATGTTGGAATACATTTTTATTGCTTTATTCGCATTATCTCAGGATTCTAAGTACATTACTGTCAAATTGAGTAAAACATTACTTTTTGTTTTTGCAAACGGTACCAAATGTTTTTTTTTTCAGGAAAACTCTCAAAGATGCATTTCTTCAGGCATTATTAGACATATTGCATGTGTATTTTTGGAGTTATGTTTCATAAACTGACATTTTGAGTTTGACCAATATGAGGCCAGTAAAACCTGATTTTTGTATTTTTGAACCTTTCCAAAATACCTGATTCAGGTCAAACTCACATAAATTCAATATTACAGGCTTTTTTAGACAAATTTCATGTTTGGTTTTGGAGTTATGATTATAAACCTTTCATATTTAGGTTGACAGTCACACTGTTATATTGAATAAAAAAACTAACTTGTGTCTTTAGAAACCTTACAAAAGATCATTTTTCTAGTACTACTAACAAAAATACATATCTCTAGGCATTATTATCCATTTTGCATGTGTTGTTTAGAAGTTATGTTTGAATACATTTTTATTGCTTTTTTCGCATTATCTCAGGATTCTAAGAACATTATAGTCATATTGAGTAAAAAACTACTTTTTGCATTTGCAAGATTTAAAAAAGCATATGTTTCGAGTAAAACTCCCAAAGATGCATTATTTCAGGCATTATTAGCCATTTTCCATGTGTGGTGTAGGAGTTATGTTTAAATAACTGTCATATTGAGTGTTACAGTATACAGTCATATTGAGTAATACCTCATTTTTGTATTTGCAAACCATAGAAAAACAACTGTATCTAGTAAAACTCACATGTATTCAATATCACAGGCATTTTTAGACACTTTGCACGTTTGGATTAGGAATTATGTTGGAATACATTTTTATTGCTTTATTCGCATTATCTCAGGATTCTAAGTACATTACTGTCAAATTGAGTAAAACATTACTTTTTGTTTTTGCAAACGGTAACAAATGTTTTTTTTTCAGGAAAACTCTCAAAGATGCATTTCTTCAGGCATTATTAGACATATTGCATGTGTATTTTTGGAGTTATGTTTCACAAACTGACATTTTGAGTTTGACCAATATGAGGCCAGTAAAACCTGATTTTTGTATTTTTGAACCTTTCCAAAATACCTGATTCAGGTCAAACTCACATAAATTCAATATTACAGGCTTTTTTAGACAAAGTTCATGTTTGGTTTTGGAGTTATGATTATAAACCTTTCATATTTAGGTTGACAGTCACTCTGTTATATTGAATAAAAAAACTAACTTGTGTCTTTAGAAACCTTACAAAAGATCATTTTTCTAGTACTACTAACAAAAATACATATCTCTAGGCATTATTAGCCATTTTGCATGTGTTGTTTAGAAGTTATGTTTGAATACATTTTTATTGCTTTTTTCGCATTATCTCAGGATTCTAAGAACATTATAGTCATATTGAGTAAAAAACTACTTTTTGCATTTGCAAGATTTAAAAAAGCATATGTTTTGTGTAAAACTCCCAAAGATGCATTATTTCAGGCATTATTAGCCATTTTCCATGTGTGGTGTAGGAGTTATGTTTAAATAACTGTCATATTGAGTGTTACAGTATACAGTCATATTGAGTAATACCTCATTTTTGTATTTGCAAACAATAGAAAAACAACTCTATCTAGTAAAACTCACATGTATTCAATATCACAGGCATTTTTAGACACTTTGCACGTTTGGATTAGGAATTATGTTGGAATACATTTTTATTGCTTTATTCGCATTATCTCAGGATTCTAAGTACATTACTGTCAAATTGAGTAAAACTTTACTTTTTGTTTTTGCAAACGGTACCAAATGTTTTTTTTTTTCAGGAAAACTCTCAAAGATGCATTTCTTCAGGCATTATTAGACACATTGCAGGTGTATTTTTGGAGTTATGTTTCATAAACTGACATTTTGAGTTTGACCAATATGAGGCCAGTAAAACCTGATTTTTGTATTTTTGAACCTTTCCAAAATACCTGATTCAGGTCAAACTCACATAAATTCAATATTACAGGCTTTTTTAGACAAAGTTCATGTTTGGTTTTGGAGTTATGATTATAAACCTTTCATATTTAGGTTGACAGTCACACTGTTATATTGAATAAAAAAACTAACTTGTGTCTTTAGAAACCTTACAAAAGATAATTTTTCTAGTACTACTAACAAAAATACATATCTCTAGGCATTATTAGCCATTTTGCATGTGTTGTTTAGAAGTTATGTTTGAATACATTTGTATTGCTTTTTTCGCATTATCTCAGGATTCTAAGAACATTATAGTCATATTGAGTAAAAAACTACTTTTTGCATTTGCAAGATTTAAAAAAGCATATGTTTCGAGTAAAACTCCCAAAGATGCATTATTTCAGGCATTATTAGCCATTTTCCATGTGTGGTGTAGGAGTTATGTTTAAATAACTGTCATATTGAGTGTTACAGTATACAGTCATTTTGAGTAATACCTCATTTTTGTATTTGCAAACCATAGAAAAACAACTTTATCTAGTAAAACTCACATGTATTCAATATCACAGGCATTTTTAGACACTTTGCACGTTTGGATTAGGAATTATGTTGGAATACATTTTTATTGCTTTATTCGCATTATCTCAGGATTCTAAGTACATTACTGTCAAATTGAGTAAAACATTACTTTTTGTTTTTGCAAACGGTACCAAATGTTTTTTTTTTCAGGAAAACTCTCAAAGATGCATTTCTTCAGGCATTATTAGACATATTGCATGTGTATTTTTGGAGTTATGTTTCATAAACTGACATTTTGAGTTTGACCAATATGAGGCCAGTAAAACCTGATTTTTGTATTTTTGAACCTTTCCAAAATACCTGATTCAGGTCAAACTCACATAAATTCAATATTACAGGCTTTTTTAGACAAAGTTCATGTTTGGTTTTGGAGTTATGATTATTAACCTTTCATATTTAGGTTGACAGTCACACTGTTATATTGAATAAAAAAACTAACTTGTGTCTTTAGAGACCTTACAAAAGATCATTTTTCTAGTACTACTAACAAAAATACATATCTCTAGGCATTATTAGCCATTTTGCATGTGTTGTTTAGAAGTTATGTTTGAATACATTTTTATTGCTTTTTTCGCATTATCTCAGGATTCTAAGAACATTATAGTCATAGTGAGTAAAAAACTACTTTTTGCATTTTATTGAGTAAAACATTACTTTTTGTTTTTGCAAACGGTACCAAATGTTTTTTTTTCAGGACAACTCTCAAAGATGCATTTCTTCAGGCATTATTAGACATATTGCATGTGTATTTTTGGAGTTATGTTTCATAAACTGACATTTTGAGTAATACCTAATTTTTGTATTTGCAAACCATAGAAAAACAACTGTATCTAGTAAAACTCACATGTATTCAAAATCACAGGCATTTTTAGACTCTTTGCACGTTTGGATTAGGAATTATGTTGGAATACATTTTTATTGCTTTATTCGCATTATCTCAGGATTCTAAGTACATTAATGTCAAATTGAGTAAAACATTACTTTTTGTTTTTGCAAATGGTACCAAATGTTTTTTTTTTCAGGACAACTCTCAAAGATGCATTTCTTCAGGCATTATGAGACATATTGCATGTGTATTTTTGGAGTTATGTTTCATAAACTGACATTTTGAGTTTGACCAATATGAGGCCAGTAAAACCTGATTTTTGTATTTTTGAACCTTTCCAAAATACCTGATTCAGGTCAAACTCACATAAATTCAATATTACAGGCTTTTTTAGACAAAGTTCATGTTTGGTTTTGGAGTTATGATTATAAACCTTTCATATTTAGGTTGACAGTCACACTGTTATATTGAATAAAAAAACTAACTTGTGTCTTTAGAAACCTTACAAAATATCATTTTTCTAGTACTACTAACAAAAATACATATCTCTAGGCATTATTAGCCATTTTGCATGTGTTGTTTAGAAGTTATGTTAGAATACATTTTTATTGCTTTTTTCGCATTATCTCAGGATTCTAAGAACATTATAGTCATATTGAGTAAAAAACTACTTTTTCCATTTGCAAGATTTAACAAAGCATATGTTTCGAGTAAAACTCCCAAAGATGCATTATTTCAGGCATTATTAGCCATTTTCCATGTGTGGTGTAGGAGTTATGTTTAAATAACTGTCATATTGAGTGTTACAGTATAAAGTCATATTGAGTAATACCTAATTTTTGTATTTGCAAACCATAGAAAAACAACTGTATCTAGTAAAACTCACATGTATTCAAAATCACAGGCATTTTTAGACTCTTTGCACGTTTGGATTAGGAATTATGTTGGAATACATTTTTATTGCTTTATTCGCATTATCTCAGGATTCTAAGTACATTACTGTCAAATTGAGTAAAACATTACTTTTTGTTTTTGCAAACGGTACCAAATGTTTTTTTTCAGGAAAACTCTCAAAGATGCATTTCTTCAGGCATTATTAGACATATTGCATGTGTATTTTTGGAGTTATGTTTCATAAACTGACATTTTGAGTTTGACCAATATGAGGCCAGTAAAACCTGATTCTTGTATTTTTGAACCTTTCCAAAATACCTGATTCAGGTCAAACTCACATAAATTCAACATTACAGGCTTTTTTAGACAAAGTTCATGTTTGGTTTTGGAGTTATGATTATAAACGTTTCATATTTAGGTTGACAGTCACACTGTTATATTGAATAAAAAAACTAACTTGTGTCTTTAGAAACCTCACAAAAGATCATTTTTCTAGTACTACTAACAAAAATACATATCTCTAGGCATTATTAGCCATTTTGCATGTGTTGTTTAGAAGTTATGTTTGAATACATTTTTATTGCTTTTTTCGCATTATCTCAGGATTCTAAGAACATTATAGTCATATTGAGTAAAAAACTACTTTTTGCATTTGCAAGATTTAAAAAAGCATATGTTTCGAGTAAAACTCCCAAAGGTGCATTATTTCAGGCATTATTAGCCATTTTCCATGTGTGGTGTAGGAGTTATGTTTAAATAACTGTCATATTGAGTGTTACAGTATACAGTCATATTGAGTAATACCTCATTTTTGTATTTGCAAACCATAGAAAAACAACTGTATCTAGTAAAACTCACATGTATTCAATTTCACAGGCATTTTTAGACTCTTTGCACGTTTGGATTAGGAATTATGTTGGAATACATTTTTATTGCTTTATTCGCATTATCTCAGGATTCTAAGTACATTACTGTCAAATTGAGTAAAACATTACTTTTTGTTTTTGCAAACGGTACCAAATGTTTTTTTTTCAGGAAAACTCTCAAAGATGCATTTCTTCGGGCATTATTAGACATATTGCATGTGTATTTTTGGAGTTATGTTTCATAAACTGACATTTTGAGTTTGACCAATATGAGGCCAGTAAAACCTGATTCTTGTATTTTTGAACCTTTCCAAAATACCTGATTCAGGTCAAACTCACATAAATTCAATATTACAGGCTTTTTTAGACAAAGTTCATGTTTGGTTTTGGAGTTATGATTATAAACCTTTCATATTTAGGTTGACAGTCACACTGTTATATTGAATAAAAAAACTAACTTGTGTCTTTAGAAACCTTACAAAAGATCATTTTTCTAGTACTACTAACAAACATACATATCTCTAGGCATTATTAGCCATTTTGCATGTGTTGTTTAGAAGTTATGTTTGAATAAATTTTTATTGCTTTTTTTGCATTATCTCAGGATTCTAAGAACATTATAGTCATATTGAGTAAAAAACTACTTTTTGCATTTGCAAGATTTAAAAAAGCATATGTTTCCAGTAAAACTCCCAAAGATGCATTATTTCAGGCATTATTAGCCATTTTCCATGTGTGGTGTAGGAGTTATGTTTAAATAACTGTCATATTGAGTGTTACAGTATACAGTCATATTGAGTAATACCTCATTTTTGTATTTGCAAACCATAGAAAAACAACTGTATCTAGTAAAACTCACATGTATTCAATTTCACAGGCATTTTTAGACTCTTTGCACGTTTGGATTAGGAATTATGTTGGAATACATTTTTATTGCTTTATTCGCATTATCTCAGGATTCTAAGTACATTACTGTCAAATTGAGTAAAACATTACTTTTTGTTTTTGCAAACGGTACCAAATGTTTTTTTTCAGGAAAACTCTCAAAGATGCATTTCTTCAGGCATTATTAGACATATTGCATGTGTATTTTTGGAGTTATGTTTCATAAACTGACATTTTGAGTTTGACCAATATGAGGCCAGTAAAACCTGATTCTTGTATTTTTGAACCTTTCCAAAATACCTGATTCAGGTCAAACTCACATAAATTCAACATTACAGGCTTTTTTAGACAAAGTTCATGTTTGGTTTTGGAGTTATGATTATAAACCTTTCATATTTAGGTTGACAGTCACACTGTTATATTGAATAAAAAAACTAACTTGTGTCTTTAGAAACCTCACAAAAGATCATTTTTCTAGTACTACTAACAAAAATACATATCTTTAGGCATTATTAGCCATTTTGCATGTGTTGTTTAGAAGTTATGTTTGAATACATTTTTATTGCTTTTTTCGCATTATCTCAGGATTCTAAGAACATTATAGTCATATTGAGTAAAAAACTACTTTTTGCATTTGCAAGATTTAAAAAGCATATGTTTCGAGTAAAACTCCCAAAGGTGCATTATTTCAGGCATTATTAGCCATTTTCCATGTGTGGTGTAGGAGTTATGTTTAAATAACTGTCATATTGAGTGTTACAGTATAAAGTCATATTGAGTAATACCTAATTTTTGTATTTGCAAACCATAGAAAAACAACTGTATCTAGTAAAACTCACATGTATTCAAAATCACAGACATTTTTAGACTCTTTGCACGTTTGGATTAGGAATTATGTTTGAATACATTTTTATTGCTTTATTCGCATTATCTCAGGATTCTAAGTACATTACTGTCAAATTGAGTAAAACATTACTTTTTGTTTTTGCAAACGGTACCAAATGTTTTTTTTTCAGGAAAACTCTCAAAGATGCATTTCTTCAGGCATTATTAGACATATTGCATGTGTATTTTTGGAGTTATGTTTCATAAACTGACATTTTGAGTTTGACCAATATGAGGCCAGTAAAACCTGATTTTTGTATTTTTGAACCATTCCAAAATACCTGATTCAGGTCAAACTCACATAAATTCAATATTACAGGCTTTTTTAGACAAATTTCATGTTTGGTTTTGGAGTTATGATTATAAACCTTTCATATTTAGGTTGACAGTCACACTGTTATATTGAATAAAAAAACTAACTTGTGTCTTTGGAAACCTTACAAAAGATAATTTTTCTAGTACTACTAACAAAAATACATATCTCTAGGCATTATTAGCCATTTTGCATGTGTTGTTTAGAAGTTATGTTTGAATACATTTTTATTGCTTTTTTCGCATTATCTCAGGATTCTAAGAACATTATAGTCATATTGAGTAAAAAACTACTTTTTGCATTTGCAAGATTTAAAAAAAGCATATGTTTCGTGTAAAACTCCCAAAGATGCATTATTTCAGGCATTATTAGCCATTTTCCATGTGTGGTGTAGGAGTTATGTTTAAATAACTGTCATATTGAGTGTTACAGTATACAGTCATATTGAGTAATACCTCATTTTTGTATTTGCAAACCATAGAAAAACAACTGTATCTAGTAAAACTCACATGTATTCAATATCACAGGCATTTTTAGACACTTTGCACGTTTGGATTAGGAATTATGTTGGAATACATTTTTATTGCTTTATTCGCATAATCTCAGGATTCTAAGTACATTACTGTCAAATTGAGTAAAACATTACTTTTTGTTTTTGCAAACGGTACCAAATGTTTTTTTTTCAGGAAAACTCTCAAAGATGCATTTCTTCAGGCATTATTAGACATATTGCATGTGTATTTTTGGAGTTATGTTTCATAAACTGACATTTTGAGTTTGACCAATATAAGGCCAGTAAAACCTGATTTTTGTATTTTTGAACCTTTCCAAAATACCTGATTCAGGTCAAACTCACATAAATTCAATATTACAGGCTTTTTTAGACAAAGTTCATGTTTGGTTTTGGAGTTATGATTATAAACCTTTTATATTTAGGTTGACAGTCACACTGTTATATTGAATAAAAAAAACTAACTTGTGTCTTTAGAAACCTTACAAAAGATCATTTTTCTAGTACTACTAACAAAAATACATATCTCTAGGCATTATCAGCCATTTTGCATGTGTTGTTTAGAAGTTATGTTTGAATACATTTTTATTGCTTTTTTCGCATTATCTCAGGATTCTAAGAACATTATAGTCATATTGAGTAAAAAACTACTTTTTGCATTTGCAAGATTTAAAAAAGCATATGTTTAGAGCAAAACTCCCAAAGATGCATTATTTCAGGCATTATTAGCCATTTTCCATGTGTGGTGTAGGAGTTATGTTTAAATAACTGTCATATTGAGTGTTACAGTATACAGTCATATTGAGTAATACCTCATTTTTGTATTTGCAAACCATATAAAAACAACTCTATCTAGTAAAACTCACATGTATTCAATATCACAGGCATTTTTAGACACTTTGCACGTTTGGATTAGGAATTATGTTGGAATACATTTTTATTGCTTTATTTGCATTATCTCAGGATTCTAAGTACATTACTGTCAAATTGAGTAAAACATTAC
Organism: Nerophis ophidion; assembly: GCF_033978795.1. Taxonomy (NCBI): domain Eukaryota; kingdom Metazoa; phylum Chordata; class Actinopteri; order Syngnathiformes; family Syngnathidae; genus Nerophis; species Nerophis ophidion. The sequence goes on from NC_084636.1 coordinate 20,130,625, forward strand.
TTTTTGTTTTTGCAAACGGTACCAAATGTTTTTTTTTTCAGGAAAACTCTCAAAGATGCATTTCTTCAGGCATTATTAGACATATTGCATGTGTATTTTTGGAGTTATGTTTCAAAAAATGACATTTTGAGTTTGACCAATATGAGGCCAGTAAAACCTGATTTTTGTATTTTTGAACCTTTCCAAAATACCTGATTCAGGTCAAACTCACATAAATTCAATATTACAGGCTTTTTTAGACAAAGTTCATGTTTGGTTTTGGAGTTATGATTATAAACCTTTCATATTTAGGTTGACAGTCACACTGTTATATTGAATAAAAAAACTAACTTGTGTCTTTGGAAACCTTACAAAAGATAATTTTTCTAGTACTACTAACAAAAATACATATCTCTAGGCATTATTAGCCATTTTGCATGTGTTGTTTAGAAGTTATGTTTGAATACATTTTTATTGCTTTTTTCGCATTATCTCAGGATTCTAAGAACATTATAGTCATATTGAGTAAAAAACTACTTTTTGCATTTGCAAGATTTAAAAAAGCATATGTTTCGTGTAAAACTCCCAAAGATGCATTATTTCAGGCATTATTAGCCATTTTCCATGTGTGGTGTAGGAGTTATGTTTAAATAACTGTCATATTGAGTGTTACAGTATACAGTCATATTGAGTAATACCTCATTTTTGTATTTGCAAACCATAGAAAAACAACTGTATCTAGTAAAACTCACATGTATTCAATATCACAGGCATTTTTAGACACTTTGCACGTTTGGATTAGGAATTATGTTGGAATACATTTTTATTGCTTTATTCGCAAAATCTCAGGATTCTAAGTACATTACTGTCAAATTGAGTAAAACATTACTTTTTGTTTTTGCAAACGGTACCAAATGTTTTTTTTTCAGGAAAACTCTCAAAGATGCATTTCTTCAGGCATTATTAGACATATTGCATGTGTATTTTTGGAGTTATGTTTCATAAACTGACATTTTGAGTTTGACCAATATGAGGCCAGTAAAACCTGATTTTTGTATTTTTGAACCTTTCCAAAATACCTGATTCAGGTCAAACTCACATAAATTCAATATTACAGGCTTTTTTAGACAAAGTTCATGTTTGGTTTTGGAGTTATGATTATAAACGTTTCATATTTAGGTTGACAGTCACACTGTTATATTGAATAAAAAAACTAACTTGTGTCTTTAGAAACCTCACAAAAGATCATTTTTCTAGTACTACTAACAAAAATACATATCTCTAGGCATTATTAGCCATTTTGCATGTGTTGTTTAGAAGTTATGTTTGAATACATTTTTATTGCTTTTTTCGCATTATCTCAGGATTCTAAGAACATTATAGTCATATTGAGTAAAAAACTACTTTTTGCATTTGCAAGATTTAAAAAAGCATATGTTTCGTGTAAAACTCCCAAAGATGCATTATTTCAGGCATTATTAGCCATTTTCCATGTGTGGTGTAGGAGTTATGTTTAAATAACTGTCATATTGAGTGTTACAGTATACAGTCATATTGAGTAATACCTCATTTTTGTATTTGCAAACCATAGAAAAACAGCTGTATCTAGTAAAACTCACATGTATTCAATATCACAGGCATTTTTAGACACTTTGCACGTTTGGATTAGGAATTATGTTGGAATACATTTTTATTGCTTTATTCGCATTATCTCAGGATTCTAAGTACATTACTGTCAAATTGAGTAAAACATTACTTTTTGTTTTTGCAAACGGTACCAAATGTTTTTTTTTTCAGGAAAACTCTCAAAGATGCATTTCTTCAGGCATTATTAGACATATTGCATGTGTATTTTTGGAGTTATGTTTCAAAAAATGACATTTTGAGTTTGACCAATATGAGGCCAGTAAAACCTGATTTTTGTATTTTTGAACCTTTCCAAAATACCTGATTCAGGTCAAACTCACATAAATTCAATATTACAGGCTTTTTTAGACAAAGTTCATGTTTGGTTTTGGAGTTATGATTATAAACCTTTCATATTTAGGTTGACAGTCACTCTGTTATATTGAATAAAAAAACTAACTTGTGTCTTTAGAAACCTTACAAAAGATAATTTTTCTAATACTACTAACAAAAATACATATCTCTAGGCATTATTAGCCATTTTGCATGTGTTGTTTAGAAGTTATGTTTGAATACATTTTTATTGCTTTTTTCGCATATCTCAGGATTCTAAGAACATTATAGTCATATTGAGTAAAAAACTACTTTTTGCATTTGCAAGATTTAAAAAAGCATATGTTTCGTGTAAAACTCCCAAAGATGCATTATTTCAGGCATTATTAGCCATTTTCCATGTGTGGTGTAGGAGTTATGTTTTAATAACTGTCATATTGAGTGTTACGGTATACAGTCATATTGAGTAATACCTAATTTTTGTATTTGCAAACCATAGAAAAACAACTGGATCTAGTAAAACTCACATGTATTCAATATCACAGGCATTTTTAGACACTTTGCATGTTTGGATTAAGAATTATGTTGGAATACATTTTTATTGCTTTATTCGCATTATCTTAGGATTCTAAGTACATTACTGTCAAATTGAGTAAAACATTACTTTTTGTTTTTGCAAACGGTACCAAATGTTTTTTTTTTCAGGAAAACTCTCAAAAATGCATTTCTTCAGGAATTATTAGACATATTGCATGTGTATTTTTGGAGTTATGTTTCATAAACTGACATTTTGAGTTTGACCAATATGAGGCCAGTAAAACCTGATTTTTGTATTTTTGAACCTTTACAAAATACCTGATTCCGGTCAAACTCACATAAATTCAATATTACAGGCTTTTTTAGACAAAGTTCATGTTTGGTTTTGGAGTTATGATTATAAACCTTTCATATTTAGGTTGACAGTCACTCTGTTATATTGAATAAAAAAAACTAACTTGTGTCTTTAGAAACCTTACAAAAGATCATTTTTCTAGTACTACTAACAAAATACATATCTCTAGGCATTATTAGCCATTTTGCATGTGTTGTTTAGAAGTTATGTTTGAATACATTTTTATTGCTTTTTTCGCATTATCTCAGGATTCTAAGAACATTATAGTCATATTGAGTAAAAAACTACTTTTTGCATTTGCAAGATTTAAAAAAGCACATGTTTCGAGTAAAACTCCCAAAGATGCATTATTTCAGGCATTATTAGCAATTTTCCATGTGTGGTGTAGGAGTTATGTTTAAACAACTGTCATATTGAGTGTTACAGTATACAGTCATATTGAGTAATACCTCATTTTTGTATTTGCAAACCATAGAAAAACAACTCTATCTAGTAAAACTCACATGTATTCAATATCACAGGCATTTTTAGACACTTTGCAAGTTTGGATTAGGAATTATGTTGGAATACATTTTTATTGCTTTTTTTGCATTATCTCAGGATTCTAAGTACATTACTGTCAAATTGAGTAAAACATTCCTTTTTGTTTTTGCAAACGGTACCAAATGTTTTTTTTTTTCAGGAAAACTCTCAAAGATGCATTTCTTCAGGCATTATTAGACATATTGCATGTGTATTTTTGGAGTTATGTTTCATAAACTGACATTTTGAGTTTGACCAATATGAGGCCAGTAAAACCTGATTTTTGTATTTTTGAACCTTTCCAAAATACCTGATTCAGGTCAAACTCACATAAATTCAATATTACAGGCTTTTTTAGACAAAGTTCATGTTTGGTTTTGGAGTTATGATTATAAACGTTTCATATTTAGGTTGACAGTCACACTGTTATATTGAATAAAAAAACTAACTTGTGTCTTTAGAAACCTCACAAAAGATCATTTTTCTAGTCCTACTAACAAAAATACATATCTCTAGGCATTATTAGCCATTTTGCATGTGTTGTTTAGAAGTTATGTTTGAATACATTTTTATTGCTTTTTTCGCATTATCTCAGGATTCTAAGAACATTATAGTCATATTGAGTAAAAAACTACTTTTTGCATTTGCAAGATTTAAAAAAGCATATGTTTCGTGTAAAACTCCCAAAGATGCATTATTTCAGGCATTATTAGCCATTTTCCATGTGTGGTGTAGGAGTTATGTTTAAATAACTGTCATATTGAGTGTTACAGTATACAGTCATATTGAGTAATACCTCATTTTTGTATTTGCAAACCATAGAAAAACAGCTGTATCTAGTAAAACTCACATGTATTCAATATCACAGGCATTTTTAGACACTTTGCACGTTTGGATTAGGAATTATGTTGGAATACATTTTTATTGCTTTATTCGCATTATCTCAGGATTCTAAGTACATTACTGTCAAATTGAGTAAAACATTACTTTTTGTTTTTGCAAACGGTACCAAATGTTTTTTTTTCAGGAAAACTCTCAAAGATGCATTTCTTCAGGCATTATTAGACATATTGCATGTGTATTTTTGGAGTTATGTTTCAAAAAATGACATTTTGAGTTTGACCAATATGAGGCCAGTAAAACCTGATTTTTGTATTTTTGAACCTTTCCAAAATACCTGATTCAGGTCAAACTCACATAAATTCAATATTACAGGCTTTTTTAGACAAAGTTCATGTTTGGTTTTGGAGTTATGATTATAAACCTTTCATATTTAGGTTGACAGTCACTCTGTTATATTGAATAAAAAAACTAACTTGTGTCTTTAGAAACCTTACAAAAGATAATTTTTCTAATACTACTAACAAAAATACATATCTCTAGGCATTATTAGCCATTTTGCATGTGTTGTTTAGAAGTTATGTTTGAATACATTTTTATTGCTTTTTTCGCATATCTCAGGATTCTAAGAACATTATAGTCATATTGAGTAAAAAACTACTTTTTGCATTTGCAAGATTTAAAAAAGCATATGTTTCGAGTAAAACTCCCAAAGATGCATTATTTCAGGCATTATTAGCAATTTTCCATGTGTGGTGTAGGAGTTATGTTTAAACAACTGTCATATTGAGTGTTACAGTATACAGTCATATTGAGTAATACCTCATTTTTGTATTTGCAAACCATAGAAAAACAACTCTATCTAGTAAAACTCACATGTATTCAATATCACAGGCATTTTTAGACACTTTGCAAGTTTGGATTAGGAATTATGTTGGAATACATTTTTATTGCTTTTTTTGCATTATCTCAGGATTCTAAGTACATTACTGTCAAATTGAGTAAAACATTACTTTTTGTTTTTGCAAACGGTACCAAATGTTTTTTTTCAGGAAAACTCTCAAAGATGCATTTCTTCAGGCATTATTAGACATATTGCATGTGTATTTTTGGAGTTATGTTTCATAAACTGACATTTTGAGTTTGACCAATATGAGGCCAGTAAAACCTGATTTTTGTATTTTTGAACCTTTCCAAAATACCTGATTCAGGTCAAACTCACATAAATTCAATATTACAGGCTTTTTTAGACAAAGTTCATGTTTGGTTTTGGAGTTATGATTATAAACCTTTCATATTTAGGTTGACAGTCACACTGTTATATTGAATAAAAAAACTAACTTGTGTCTTTAGAAACCTCACAAAAGATCATTTTTCTAGTACTACTAACAAAAATACATATCTCTAGGCATTATTAGCCATTTTGCATGTGTTGTTTAGAAGTTATGTTTGAATACATTTTTATTGCTTTTTTCGCATTATCTCAGGATTCTAAGAACATTATAGTCATATTGAGTAAAAAACTACTTTTTGCATTTGCAAGATTTAAAAAAGCATATGTTTAGAGTAAAACTCCCAAAGGTGCATTATTTCAGGCATTATTAGCCATTTTCCATGTGTGGTGTAGGAGTTATGTTTAAATAACTGTCATATTGAGTGTTACAGTATAAAGTCATATTGAGTAATACCTAATTTTTGTATTTGCAAACCATAGAAAAACAACTGTATCTAGTAAAACTCACATGTATTCAAAATCACAGGCATTTTTAGACTCTTTGCACGTTTGGATTAGGAATTATGTTGGAATACATTTTTATTGCTTTATTCGCATTATCTCAGGATTCTAAGTACATTACTGTCAAATTGAGTAAAACATTACTTTTTGTTTTTGCAAACGGTACCAAATGTTTTTTTTCAGGAAAACTCTCAAAAATGCATTTCTTCAGGCATTATTAGACATATTGCATGTGTATTTTTGGAGTTATGTTTCATAAACTGACATTTTGAGTTTGACCAATATGAGGCCAGTAAAACCTGATTTTTGTATTTTTGAACCTTTCCAAAATACCTGATTCAGGTCAAACTCACATAAATTCAATATTACAGGCTTTTTTAGACAAAGTTCATGTTTGGTTTTGGAGTTATGATTATAAACCTTTCATATTTAGGTTGACAGTCACACTGTTATATTGAATAAAAAAAACTAACTTGTGTCTTTAGAAACTTCACAAAAGATCATTTTTCTAGTACTACTAACAAAAATACATATCTCTAGGCATTATTAGCCATTTTGCATGTGTTGTTTAGAAGTTATGTTTGAATACATTTTTATTGCTTTTTTCGCATTATCTCAGGATTCTAAGAACATTATAGTCATATTGAGTAAAAAACTACTTTTTGCATTTGCAAGATTTAAAAAAGCATATGTTTCGAGTAAAACTCCCAAAGATGCATTATTTCAGGCATTATTAGCCATTTTCCATGTGTGGTGTAGGAGTTATGTTTAAATAACTGTCATATTGAGTGTTACAGTATACAGTCATATTGAGTAATACCTAATTTTTGTATTTGCAAACCATAGAAAAACAACTGTATCTAGTAAAACTCACATGTATTCAATATCACAGGCATTTTTAGACACTTTGCACGTTTGGATTAGGAATTATGTTGGAATATATTTTTATTGCTTTATTCGCATTATCTCAGGATTCTAAGTACATTACTGTCAAATTGAGTAAAACATTACTTTTTGTTTTTGCAAATGGTACCAAATGTTTTTTTTTTCAGGACAACTCTCAAAGATGCATTTCTTCAGGCATTATGAGACATATTGCATGTGTATTTTTGGAGTTATGTTTCATAAACTGACATTTTGAGTTTGACCAATATGAGGCCAGTAAAACCTGATTTTTGTATTTTTGAACCTTTCCAAAATACCTGATTCAGGTCAAACTCACATAAATTCAATATTACAGGCTTTTTTAGACAAAGTTCATGTTTGGTTTTGGAGTTATGATTATAAACCTTTCATATTTAGGTTGACAGTCACACTGTTATATTGAATAAAAAAACTAACTTGTGTCTTTAGAAACCTTACAAAATATCATTTTTCTAGTACTACTAACAAAAATACATATCTCTAGGCATTATTAGCCATTTTGCATGTGTTGTTTAGAAGTTATGTTAGAATACATTTTTATTGCTTTTTTCGCATTATCTCAGGATTCTAAGAACATTATAGTCATATTGAGTAAAAAACTACTTTTTCCATTTGCAAGATTTAAAAAAGCATATGTTTCGAGTAAAACTCCCAAAGATGCATTATTTCAGGCATTATTAGCCATTTTCCATGTGTGGTGTAGGAGTTATGTTTAAATAACTGTCATATTGAGTGTTACAGTATACAGTCATATTGAGTAATACCTCATTTTTGTATTTGCACACCATAGAAAAACAACTGTATCTAGTAAAACTCACATGTATTCAATATCACAGGCATTTTTAGACACTTTGCACGTTTGGATTAGGAATTATGTTGGAATACATTTTTATTGCTTTATTCGCATTATCTCAGGATTCTAAGTACATTACTGTCAAATTGAGTAAAACATTACTTTTTGTTTTTGCAAACGGTACCAAATGTTTTTTTTTCAGGACAACTCTCAAAGATGCATTTCTTCAGGCATTATTAGACATATTGCATGTGTATTTTTGGAGTTATGTTTCATAAACTGACATTTTGAGTTTGACCAATATGAGGCCAGTAAAACCTGATTTTTGTATTTTTGAACCTTTCCAAAATACCTGATTCAGGTCAAACTCACATAAATTCAATATTACAGGCTTTTTTAGACAAATTTCATGTTTGGTTTTGGAGTTATGATTATAAACCTTTCATATTTAGGTTGACAGTCACACTGTTATATTGAATAAAAAAACTAACTTGTATCTTTAGAAACCTTACAAAAGATCATTTTTCTAGTACTACTAACAAAAATACATATCTCTAGGCATTATTAGCCATTTTGCATGTGTTGTTTAGAAGTTATGTTTGAATAAATTTTTATTGCTTTTTTCCGCATTATCTCAGGATTCTAAGAACATTATATTCATATTGAGTAAAAAACTACTTTTTGCATTTGCAAGATTTAAAAAAGCATATGTTTCCAGTAAAACTCCCAAAGATGCATTATTTCAGGCATTATTAGCCATTTTCCACGTGTGGTGTAGGAGTTATGTTTAAATAACTGTCATATTGAGTGTTACAGTATACAGTCATATTGAGTAATACCTCATTTTTGTATTTGCAAACCATAGAAAAACAACTGTATCTAGTAAAACTCACATGTATTCAATATCACAGGCATTTTTAGACACTTTGCACGTTTGGATTGGGAATTATGTTGGAATACATTTTTATTGCTTTATTCGCATTATCTCAGGATTCTAAGTACATTACTGTCAAATTGAGTAAAACATTACTTTTTGTTTTTGCAAACGGTACCAAATGTTTTTTTTCAGGAAAACTCTCAAAGATGCATTTCTTCAGGCATTATTAGACATATTGCATGTGTATTTTTGGAGTTATGTTTCATAAACTGACATTTTGAGTTTGACCAATATGAGGCCAGTAAAACCTGATTCTTGTTTTTTTGAACCTTTCCAAAATACCTGATTCAGGTCAAACTCACATAAATTCAATATTACAGGCTTTTTTAGACAAAGTTCATGTTTGGTTTTGGAGTTATGATTATAAACCTTTCATATTTAGGTTGACAGTCACACTGTTATATTGAATAAAAAAACTAACTTGTGTCTTTAGAAACCTCACAAAAGATCATTTTTCTAGTACTACTAACAAAAATACATATCTCTAGGCATTATTAGCCATTTTGCATGTGTTGTTTAGAAGTTATGTTTGAATACATTTTTATTGCTTTTTTCGCATTATCTCAGGATTCTAAGAACATTATAGTCATATTGAGTAAAAAACTACTTTTTGCATTTGCAAGATTTAAAAAAGCATATGTTTAGAGTAAAACTCCCAAAGGTGCATTATTTCAGGCATTATTAGCCATTTTCCATGTGTGGTGTAGGAGTTATGTTTAAATAACTGTCATATTGAGTGTTACAGTATAAAGTCATATTGAGTAATACCTAATTTTTGTATTTGCAAACCATAGAAAAACAACTGTATCTAGTAAAACTCACATGTATTCAAAATCACAGGCATTTTTAGACTCTTTGCACGTTTGGATTAGGAATTATGTTGGAATACATTTTTATTGCTTTATTCGCATTATCTCAGGATTCTAAGTACATTACTGTCAAATTGAGTAAAACATTACTTTTTGTTTTTGCAAACGGTACCAAATGTTTTTTTTCAGGAAAACTCTCAAAGATGCATTTCTTCAGGCATTATTAGACATATTGCATGTGTATTTTTGGAGTTATGTTTCATAAACTGACATTTTGAGTTTGACCAATATGAGGCCAGTAAAACCTGATTTTTGTATTTTTGAACCTTTCCAAAATACCTGATTCAGGTCAAACTCACATAAATTCAATATTACAGGCTTTTCTAGACAAAGTTCATGTTTGGTTTTGGAGTTATGATTATAAACCTTTCATATTTAGGTTGACAGTCACACTGTTATATTGAATAAAAAAACTAACTTGTGTCTTTAGAAACCTCACAAAAGATCATGTTTCTAGTACTACTAACAAAAATACATATCTCTAGGCATTATTAGCCATTTTGCATGTGTTGTTTAGAAGTTATGTTTGAATACATTTTTATTGCTTTTTTCGCATTATCTCAGGATTCTAAGAACATTATAGTCATATTGAGTAAAAAACTACTTTTTGCATTTGCAAGATTTAAAAAAGCATAAGTTTCGAGTAAAACTCCCAAAGATGCATTATTTCAGGCATTATTAGCCATTTTCCATGTGTGGTGTAGGAGTTATGTTTAAATAACTGTCATATTGAGTGTTACAGTATACAGTCATATTGAGTAATACCTCATTTTTGTATTTGCAAACCATAGAAAAACAACTGTATCTAGTAAAACTCACATATATTCAATTTCACAGGCATTTTTAGACTCTTTGCACGTTTGGATTAGGAATTATGTTGGAATACATTTTTATTGCTTTATTCGCATTATCTCAGGATTCTAAGTACATTACTGTCAAATTGAGTAAAACATTACTTTTTGTTTTTGCAAACGGTACCAAATGTTTTTTTTCAGGAAAACTCTCAAAGATGCATTTCTTCAGGCATTATTAGACATATTGCATGTGTATTTTTGGAGTTATGTTTCATAAACTGACATTTTGAGTTTGACCAATATGAGGCCAGTAAAACCTGATTTTTGTATTTTTGAACCTTTCCAAAATACCTGATTCAGGTCAAACTCACATAAATTCAATATTACAGGCTTTTTTAGACAAATTTCATGTTTGGTTTTGGAGTTATGATTATAAACCTTTCATATTTAGGTTGACAGTCACAATGTTATATTGAATAAAAAAACTAACTTGTGTCTTTAGAAACCTCACAAAAGATCATTTTTCTAGTACTACTAACAAAATTACATATCTCTAGGCATTATTAGCCATTTTGCATGTGTTGTTTAGAAGTTATGTTTGAATACATTTTTATTGCTTTTTTCGCATTATCTCAGGATTCTAAGAACATTATAGTCATATTGAGTAAAAACTACTTTTTGCATTTGCAAGATTTAAAAAAGCATATGTTTCGAGTAAAACTCCCAAAGATGCATTATTTCAGGCATTATTAGCCATTTTCCATGTGTGGTGTAGGAGTTATGTTTAAATAACTGTCATATTGAGTTTTACAGTATACAGTCATATTGAGTAACACCTCATTTTTGTATTTGCAAACCATAGAAAAACAACTGTATCTAGTAAAACTCACATGTATTCAATATCACAGGCATTTTTAGACACTTTGCACGTTTGGATTAGGAATTATGTTGGAATACATTTTGTTTGCTTTATTCGCATTATCTCAGGATTCTAAGTACATTACTGTCAAATTGAGTAAAACATTACTTTTTGTTTTTGCAAACGGTACCAAATGTTGTTTTTTTTCAGGAAAACTCTCAAAGATGCATTTCTTCAGGCATTATTAGACATATTGCATGTGTATTTTTGGAGTTATGTTTCATAAACTGACATTTTGAGTTTGACCAATATGAGGCCAGTAAAACCTGATTTTTGTATTTTTGAACCTTTCCAAAATACCTGATTCAGGTCAAACTCACATAAATTCAATATTACAGGCTTTTTTAGACAAATTTCATGTTTGGTTTTGGAGTTATGATTATAAACCTTTCATATTTAGGTTGACAGTCACACTGTTATATTGAATAAAAAAACTAACTTGTGTCTTTGGAAACCTTACAAAAGATAATTTTTCTAGTACTACTAACAAAAATACTTATCTCTAGGCATTATTAGCCATTTTGCATGTGTTGTTTAGAAGTTATGTTTGAATACATTTTTATTGCTTTTTTCGCATTATCTCAGGATTCTAAGAACATTATAGTCATATTGAGTAAAAAACTACTTTTTGCATTTGCAAGATTTAAAAAAGCATATGTTTCGTGTAAAACTCCCAAAGATGCATTATTTCAGGCATTATTAGCCATTTTCCATGTGTGGTGTAGGAGTTATGTTTAAATAACTGTCATATTGAGTGTTACAGTATACAGTCATATTGAGTAATACCTCATTTTTGTATTTGCAAACCATAGAAAAACAACTGTATCTAGTAAAACTCACATGTATTCAATATCACAGGCATTTTTAGACACTTTGCACGTTTGGATTAGGAATTATGTTGGAATACATTTTTATTGCTTTATTCGCATAATCTCAGGATTCTAAGTACATTACTGTCAAATTGAGTAAAACATTACTTTTTGTTTTTGCAAACGGTACCAAATGTTTTTTTTTCAGGAAAACTCTCAAAGATGCATTTCTTCAGGCATTATTAGACATATTGCATGTGTATTTTTGGAGTTATGTTTCATAAACTGACATTTTGAGTTTGACCAATATAAGGCCAGTAAAACCTGATTTTTGTATTTTTGAACCTTTCCAAAATACCTGATTCAGGTCAAACTCACATAAATTCAATATTACAGGCTTTTTTAGACAAATTTCATGTTTGGTTTTGGAGTTATGATTATAAACCTTTCATATTTAGGTTGACAGTCACACTGTTATATTGAATAAAAAAAACTAACTTGTGTCTTTAGAAACCTTACAAAAGATCATTTTTCTAGTACTACTAACAAAAATACATATCTCTAGGCATTATCAGCCATTTTGCATGTGTTGTTTAGAAGTTATGTTTGAATACATTTTTATTGCTTTTTTCGCATTATCTCAGGATTCTAAGAACATTATAGTCATATTGAGTAAAAAACTACTTTTTGCATTTGCAAGATTTAAAAAAGCATATGTTTAGAGCAAAACTCCCAAAGATGCATTATTTCAGGCATTATTAGCCATTTTCCATGTGTGGTGTAGGAGTTATGTTTAAATAACTGTCATATTGAGTGTTACAGTATACAGTCATATTGAGTAATACCTCATTTTTGTATTTGCAAACCATATAAAAACAACTCTATCTAGTAAAACTCACATGTATTCAATATCACAGGCATTTTTAGACACTTTGCACGTTTGGATTAGGAATTATGTTGGAATACATTTTTATTGCTTTATTTGCATTATCTCAGGATTCTAAGTACATTACTGTCAAATTGAGTAAAACATTACTTTTTGTTTTTGCAAACGGTACCAAATGTTTTTTTTTTCAGGAAAACTCTCAAAGATGCATTTCTTCAGGCATTATTAGACATATTGCATGTGTATTTTTGGAGTTATGTTTCAAAAAATGACATTTTGAGTTTGACCAATATGAGGCCAGTAAAACCTGATTTTTGTATTTTTGAACCTTTCCAAAATACCTGATTCAGGTCAAACTCACATAAATTCAATAGTACAGGCTTTTTTAGACAAAGTTCATGTTTGGTTTTGGAGTTATGATTATAAACCTTTCATATTTAGGTTGACAGTCACACTGTTATATTGAATAAAAAAACTAACTTGTGTCTTTGGAAACCTTACAAAAGATAATTTTTCTAGTACTACTAACAAAAATACATATCTCTAGGCATTATTAGTCATTTTGCATGTGTTGTTTAGAAGTTATGTTTGAATACATTTTTATTGCTTTTTTCGCATTATCTCAGGATTCTAAGAACATTATAGTCATATTGAGTAAAAAACTACTTTTTGCATTTGCAAGATTTAAAAAAGCATATGTTTCGTGTAAAACTCCCAAAGATGCATTATTTCAGGCATTATTAGCCATTTTCCATGTGTGGTGTAGGAGTTATGTTTAAATAACTGTCATATTGAGTGTTACAGTATACAGTCATATTGAGTAATACCTCATTTTTGTATTTGCAAACCATAGAAAAACAACTGTATCTAGTAAAACTCACATGTATTCAATATCACAGGCATTTTTAGACACTTTGCACGTTTGGATTAGGAATTTTGTTGGAATACATTTTTATTGCTTTATTCGCATAATCTCAGGATTCTAAGTACATTACTGTCAAATTGAGTAAAACATTACTTTTTGTTTTTGCAAACGGTACCAAATGTTTTTTTTTTCAGGAAAACTCTCAAAGATGCATTTCTTCAGGCATTATTAGACATATTGCATGTGTATTTCTGGAGTTATGTTTCATAAACTGACATTTTGAGTTTGACCAATATAAGGCCAGTAAAACCTGATTTTTGTATTTTTGAACCTTTCCAAAATACCTGATTCAGGTCAAACTCACATAAATTCAATATTACAGGCTTTTTTAGACAAATTTCATGTTTGGTTTTGGAGTTATGATTATAAACCTTTCATATGTAGGTTGACAGTCACACTGTTATATTGAATAAAAAAAACTAACTTGTGTCTTTAGAAACCTTACAAAAGATCATTTTTCTAGTACTACTAACAAAAATACATATCTCTAGGCATTATCAGCCATTTTGCATGTGTTGTTTAGAAGTTATGTTTGAATACATTTTTATTGCTTTTTTCGCATTATCTCAGGATTCTAAGAACATTATAGTCATATTGAGTAAAAAACTACTTTTTGCATTTGCAATATTTAAAAAAGCATATGTTTAGAGCAAAACTCCCAAAGATGCATTATTTCAGGCATTATTAGCCATTTTCCATGTGTGGTGTAGGAGTTATGTTTAAATAACTGTCATATTGAGTGTTACAGTATACAGTCATATTGAGTAATACCTCATTTTTGTATTTGCAAACCATATAAAAACAACTCTATCTAGTAAAACTCACATGTATTCAAAATCACAGGCATTTTTAGACACTTTGCACGTTTGGATTAGGAATTATGTTGGAATACATTTTTATTGCTTTATTTGCATTATCTCAGGATTCTAAGTACATTACTGTCAAATTGAGTAAAACATTACTTTTTGTTTTTGCAAACGGTACCAAATGTTTTTTTTTTCAGGAAAACTCTCAAAGATGCATTTCTTCAGGCATTATTAGACATATTGCATGTGTATTTTTGGAGTTATGTTTCAAAAAATGACATTTTGAGTTTGACCAATATGAGGCCAGTAAAACCTGATTTTTGTATTTTTGAACCTTTCCAAAATACCTGATTCAGGTCAAACTCACATAAATTCAATATTACAGGCTTTTTTAGACAAAGTTCATGTTTGGTTTTGGAGTTATGATTATAAACCTTTCATATTTAGGTTGACAGTCACTCTGTTATATTGAATAAAAAAACTAACTTGTGTCTTTAGAAACCTTACAAAAGATAATTTTTCTAATACTACTAACAAAAATACATATCTCTAGGCATTATTAGCCATTTTGCATGTGTTGTTTAGAAGTTATGTTTGAATACATTTTTATTGCTTTTTTCGCATATCTCAGGATTCTAAGAACATTATAGTCATATTGAGTAAAAAACTACTTTTTGCATTTGCAAGATTTAAAAAAGCATATGTTTCGTGTAAAACTCCCAAAGATGCATTATTTCAGGCATTATTAGCCATTTTCCATGTGTGGTGTAGGAGTTATGTTTTAATAACTGTCATATTGAGTGTTACGGTATACAGTCATATTGAGTAGTACCTCATTTTTGTATTTGCAAACCATAGAAAAACAACTGTATCTAGTAAAACTCACATGTATTCAATATCACAGGCATTTTTAGACACTTTGCATGTTTGGATTAAGAATTATGTTGGAATACATTTTTATTGCTTTATTCGCATTATCTTAGGATTCTAAGTACATTACTGTCAAATTGAGTAAAACATTACTTTTTGTTTTTGCAAACGGTACCAAATGTTTTTTTTTTCAGGAAAACTCTCAAAAATGCATTTCTTCAGGAATTATTAGACATATTGCATGTGTATTTTTGGAGTTATGTTTCATAAACTGACATTTTGAGTTTGACCAATATGAGGCCAGTAAAACCTGATTTTTGTATTTTTGAACCTTTACAAAATACCTGATTCCGGTCAAACTCACATAAATTCAATATTACAGGCTTTTTTAGACAAAGTTCATGTTTGGTTTTGGAGTTATGATTATAAACCTTTCATATTTAGGTTGACAGTCACTCTGTTATATTGAATAAAAAAAACTAACTTGTGTCTTTAGAAACCTTACAAAAGATCATTTTTCTAGTACTACTAACAAAATACATATCTCTAGGCATTATTAGCCATTTTGCATGTGTTGTTTAGAAGTTATGTTTGAATACATTTTTATTGCTTTTTTCGCATTATCTCAGGATTCTAAGAACATTATAGTCATATTGAGTAAAAAACTACTTTTTGCATTTGCAAGATTTAAAAAAGCATATGTTTCGAGTAAAACTCCCAAAGATGCATTATTTCAGGCATTATTAGCAATTTTCCATGTGTGGTGTAGGAGTTATGTTTAAACAACTGTCATATTGAGTGTTACAGTATACAGTCATATTGAGTAATACCTCATTTTTGTATTTGCAAACCATAGAAAAACAACTCTATCTAGTAAAACTCACATGTATTCAATATCACAGGCATTTTTAGACACTTTGCAAGTTTGGATTAGGAATTATGTTGGAATACATTTTTATTGCTTTTTTTGCATTATCTCAGGATTCTAAGTACATTACTGTCAAATTGAGTAAAACATTCCTTTTTGTTTTTGCAAACGGTACCAAATGTTTTTTTTTTTCAGGAAAACTCTCAAAGATGCATTTCTTCAGGCATTATTAGACATATTGCATGTGTATTTTTGGAGTTATGTTTCATAAACTGACATTTTGAGTTTGACCAATATGAGGCCAGTAAAACCTGATTTTTGTATTTTTGAACCTTTCCAAAATACCTGATTCAGGTCAAACTCACATAAATTCAATATTACAGGCTTTTTTAGACAAAGTTCATGTTTGGTTTTGGAGTTATGATTATAAACGTTTCATATTTAGGTTGACAGTCACAGCTGTTATATTGAATAAAAAAACTAACTTGTGTCTTTAGAAACCTCACAAAAGATCATTTTTCTAGTACTACTAACAAAAATACATATCTCTAGGCATTATTAGCCATTTTGCATGTGTTGTTTAGAAGTTATGTTTGAATACATTTTTATTGCTTTTTTCGCATTATCTCAGGATTCTAAGAACATTATAG